>NC_041391.1:568232309-568238943 GCF_002162155.2 Triticum dicoccoides
AACCCCAAGAGAGGGTTATAGGTTGTTAGGGAAAAAGGAAACCTTTTTTTTCCATTTAACCAGACGACCAAGCCTCTGGTCGTTTCCTTCTCCGCTGGGCCGGCCTCCCTGGCCCAACGCTTCCCGCAGCCAACCCAGGTCGGCCTCCCTAGGCCCAGCCAGCAGCCCAGCTCGAGCACCATCTAACCCTAGCCCCTCACCACGCTCTAGTGGACCGATCTAGTAGAGCGAAAAAACACGCCGCTACGCGTACTACCAGCGGATTGGAACACGCACGCATGAGAGTAATGCTACACATACATTATCGCCGCTAACCTAGGCTGATCAGCTCAGTCGTGTGGGATTAAACAAGTCGCCACCACTTTGTCAGTTACTCAACTTGGGTTTGAAATTGTGCTCCGTTTGAAAGGTGTTGTATGGGCTTTCAACAAGTTATGCGCAAGCTATCACCATATCACGTCAGTCGTCGGTGTCTCTCTTGGGATAATATTTGTGAGAACCATGGAGCCCTAGCTCTAGGGATCTTAGAGTATGCTTGGATCCAAGGGATTATTTTTAGTCTGACTAAAACAAGTCTTTTTAGAGGCTAAAGTTCCAATCACCCCTGACTAAAAAGAGGCTAGAACTAGTTTTGAGGCTAAAAAATTTTAATCAGGGGAACTGTCCTAAAATGTGGATTAGTCATTTCTCTCCTCATTTAACTCCTCTCCTTTAACACATGCGAGTTCTGGATTGAAGGGTTTGGAGGATAATAAATGCTCATTAACTTGATTTTACTCTATTTAGTATTTGTATTCAACCATGAGTGAGGCTAGCAAGTTTTAGTCCCACTATTTTTAGTCATGGGACTAAAACGTATCCAAGCACCCTCTATGCCGTTGGATAGATACAATGGGGAAGAGAGGAGGATGGAGGATACTAGAAGATATGGGCGTACATCAGGTCAGATATCTATAAAAAGTACTAGCACATAAATCAAATGTGGCATACTATTTTTTTATATGGTTGAGGTGACGGAAGGATGATAGAAAATGGGATTGTCCATTTCTATACCTAGTCTATCTGCAAGGTATGGGCCAAAATTTTCTAGATGTAGGTACATCTGAACCCTATAGTCGTATGCGACGGGGTAGCACATTGTTTAAGCTAAAAAAATGAAAACAAACGTGCACGTAAAGGTTAGGTACAAGTATGTGCATGTAATTTAATTTCTTTGATATGGATGTGCATGTAAAATGTATAGGTTAAACATCCTCGTATGCCACCCGGCCGTAAGAGTATCTACAACCGGACTCTCAAATACGCATCATGCGCCCGGGCAAGCCGGCCAGTCACTGCCCGGACACGATTTTCTGACCAGACAGGGCCTCTCAAATAGCTCTCGAACGCGCGGGCTGACCGGCACCCTCCATATCCAGCCCAAATATGGGGCGGCGTGCCCGGGCACGCCCGCCACGTCGCCCTGATGGCGTGGCCTCACGCAGAGATGTCTGGAAACTCGACGGAAGCCGCGCGCTGCCCGCATCGCTGCCGAGCTGCCTCCGGACTCGCGGAGCCGGAAGAGGAGGAAGAGGAGCCGGGGAAAGAGGAGGAGAGAAAGAGATGGCTCCGATGGAGGTGGAAGCGAAGGAAGTGGAGGAGCCGGACGAGCAGGTGCTGGCCTTCAACATGGAGCATGCGGAGTTAGCCGTCGCCCAGTTCGACGAGATGGCCGAGCAGCAGGCCATCCTGGAGTCCATCCAGGATGAGGTTTATGTGAAGGCCAACCGGGCGTTCCTTTGGTGGGAGTAGGCGGAGACTAAGGCACTCTTCACCGAGCTCGAGCGGAGATAGAGGCGGAGGAGGCCGGAGCGGAGCAGCTGGAGCTGCAGCTGCCGCCCATGCCGCCGGAAGCCGGACACAAAGATCGTGGTGATCTCCGATGAGGAGTAGTTATGCTCGACGTAGTATGGAGGTTCTATTTTCTTTTGAATGTTTTTGTATGGATATAAGAATCGAGTATGAGATAATCGGATGCAACAAATCAAATTTAAGGTGTGCCTTGCCACGGACGTTTGAGGGGCCGGATTTACCATATGTGGATGGCAAAGTGAACAAGGAACGGTGCAGATAACCGTAACTAGCACTGTTTAGGGGGAGGGGGGGGGGCGATGAGAATTCTAGGACGACGAGACAAAAATGGTTCGCCAAATGAAAACCGTACGAGCGGCACTCCCGGCCCGGGGTCGCTGCAGCATGATTCCCCGAAGGGTCGACCGTCCCCGACCAGGTTAGTACTAAGGGTTGTTTGGTTTGAGACTAAGTTTGCCTAAGGTTGCCACACCTAAGGTTAGGCAAGTTTGACCAACTTAGGTGGGTGTTTGGTTCAAGCCACACCTTACACAAGCCACACTAGGGTCCCACATCTCATACACTCAAAAAGTGTGGCAAGATTTCCTTAGGCTTGCCAACTTGTGCCTCTCATTTTAAAGAACTAACCTTAGGCAAGTGTGGCAAAATTGTATGATAAAATATGGCATGATTAGGTCTAGAACCAAACAGCTACATGCATATGTTCCTCCGTGGACGAGCTCCAGTAGCATATCTATTTCTGGCGCGCGATAGGAACGTGCATGCGCACTCAGTCGCCCGCGTCTGTTGATCCGGGCGGAAGGGCCGCGGAAAGGGAGATGGAGCATGGCGCAAGGTCAACCAATACGAGCCACCATACATGGAATTCACATAATCTGCACAAAGCGCAGCCTGCACCCGCCTCTCCGTGTGCGTGCACATTCCACGTGCAAGGGCACTAGGCACCCCCACCCGTCGAATCCAGCCCTAGCTAGCCCCGTACTCCCGTGTCATGTGGTGCGGCGGGCACCGTGCCACTGTGGCGACGCAGGCACAGAGAGCACCTCCATTGACCCGGGCCAGCAGCTCGATCGGCTGGCCGGCCCCCCTTCATCTCTCTAAGAGCAAGTGTAATAGAGACGAGTCAGCAGACTATATGGAATAAACTAGTATATTTTTGCTTAGTTGGAGGAAAGAGAAGAGGAGAGAGAAGGTAAGCGGGCTCTTCGTGAAGAGCCAGCTCTAGCACGTGCTTCTAGGCATTTTGTGAGAATGAAAGGTGGACCACATAATGAAAAAGTAGTACACTCTTTTGATCTACTATCATACATGTTGGCTATAAGATGGGTTGTAGATGACATGACACTGACTTATAGCCAGCAGCTGGCTATACTATTAACCATGCTCTAAATTGCCGCTCACGTGCGCTCGTCGTCCCAAGCCATTGCATCTGCGCCTGCCCTAAAATACATGGTCGATGGCACATGCATGAGGCCGACAGGGAATCCGCATCCATTGGAGCAGGTAGATATTTTGCTCACACCCAACCAATGCAAGCTACACGCTTGTTTCCACCTACGCTACGCTACGCGTCAACGTGTACAGATAGAGATAGGCGCTGGCTGGCAGGCAGCGTGCTTGCTGACGATTCCTTCTGCTCATCTCATGCACGGTCTCTCTCGCTCGTAGCAGTATTAGTTTTTTTTCCCCTCCTCCGTCAGACGAGATGCTCGATCGGCCATGGATTGTGTTGTAGTAGTATTACTCTAGTAGTACTGAGTACATGCATCAGCAACCTATTGGCCTAAAAAAATCGCCTACAATAACAATCAATCTAATCGTCGCCGTCAGTGACTACCCTGCTCGAGCACCTGCTGCTCTGAGTGGCTTGGTGTCCGTTAAAGGAAAGCTCAAACGGAAAAAATCAGAAGCAGAATCGGGCAAAACAGAGTGGGCTATCGCGCGTGATCGTGCCGGATCACCGCGCCCATTCCCGAAGCGCAAACCGACCCGACATCGAAAGGAAAGCGCGGGCGAAAGGCGCCCGCCTGGTGCCCGGCGCACCGACGAGGAAAGGAGGAGAAAACCGACGAGTCCATGTCGAGCGAGGTGGTCAGAGCACCAGCCGCTGCCATGCATGCCAGTGATGCCGCTGCCGATCGACGCTCCTATTATTAGCGAGCGAGCCCAGCAACAAACAGAGGCACATGCTCGCCGGAAGGTGCTCGGAGCGGCGACCACCACACGTACGCGTACGGTGAAAACCGTGGCTTGGGGTTTCTGTGGCTGTGGGTCGTGCATGCACCTGTGAATTGTGGGTGCTAGGTTGGCAAGACCCACCGCCAGCCGCTAGTCGATCGATACTACGTAAAAACCTCAGTGAAACGTTGCATGTTGGTGGAAGATAAGAGTGAACTTGGCCACCTTTTGCTTGCGCAAATCTCAGGGAGACTGACTTGATCAAAACGGAGGAGGGCCCAACTGAGAGCCAGGGGAACCAGAGGGCTATCTTGTTATTCCTATTCACTACTTTGGTGACAGTGATCAGTCAAGACTAAGTGGGAAAGAAGAAGCAACAGAGGAACAAACTTATCCTCGATGCCCCCCTGCTCGCTTAAAAAATGGAACAGGATCAAAATTTTCTAGAGTATTTGCTTAGCTGTGAAGCAACCGTGACGTCTTTTGCATCTCAAAGCGTGTGCAAGTGCTCGCAGCTGTGCTGCATTGCACTGCACCGCGTCGCAAATGCTGCTGCTGGTGGTGGTGAGGTGAATCTCCTGAGTGGAGAGTCAAGGTGGACTCTGTGAGCTTGCTCAAAAGGAGGGGTGCAATGGCGATGGCACTTATAGGACTTGCCAAAGCCAACCGCAAAAGCAAAGCCAAGCGTATAAATACTCTTCTCATGGGATATAGATGGATAAAAGCTGAGGCTTTTTTTTACTTTCCTTTGTTACTGTTTTATAATAGTATTTCATCTGTTGTTTAGAACTGGGTGTCACTGAATAAAGTAGTAGGGGTGAGAAAGTGGTGGAAAAAGCACTTTTCATTAAGGTAGGTGATTGTTCTGGCTCCTAGGATGACTGGACCTTCACCTAGCTTGTATTTCTAAAATGATTATAAACTAATCTAATTTGTATAATGTATGTGCTCATGGGAAGAAAGGCAAGTAGTTTTTGGCAATAGGGGGGAGTTTTGAATGTGTCACTCCACTCGCTGCGTGCCCTGTTCGGGCGAAATGGAAACCCTTTTGTCTCGAGATTCTTGAGGAAAAGGGGAAAATGGTAGATGCTAGCCAAGGAGAGGAATAAGTGGATGGTGCCGGCAGAAAAAATCATGTGGAAAATGCTACTTCCTCCGTTCACAAATATAAGATGTATTGCATATTTCAGTATGAACTACATACAAATAGAAATGAGTGAACAAATACACTAAAATGTGTCTATATACATCTAATTCAAAAAAAAATGTTAGATCATCTTATATTTGTGAATGGAGAAAGTATTTGCCATGCTTTGCTTTCAGGGGAATATTGAGAATATTGATGCATATATGCAAGCATTTTTTTTTTCAAGCAGGATTGCTGATTACTAAGTAGAATTCCAAGGCAGAAAGATGAGGCAAAGATTATCCACCAAAAGATGGCCGAGAAAATATTCATTGTGAACTAAAGTCCACTTTATTGGTACTACCAGGCCATCACTGTCACGTAGGATACTACTCACGTCGCTGTTCATCTGTTCATTGGGCTACACTCAAAAAAAAATTCATTGGGCGACTCTTCGTTCCTGTTTAATAGGCACTAGTAGAAAATAGGGCTTTCGTTCGGGCCTGGCCAGCCCATTAGTCCCGGTTCTTCACGAATCGGGACCCATGGGGGGATTAGACCCGGTTCATGAGCCCAGAGGGCCGGCCGGGGCCTCATGGGCATTGGTCCCGGTTCGTCTGGATCCATTTGTCCCGGTTCTAGGCACGAACCGGGACTAATGGGCCGCGCTCCTGGCCCACAACCATTGGTACCGGTTCATGCCTTGAACCGGTGTAAAAAGGCGGGAGCTTTAGTCTCGGTTCATGCCACGAACCGGGACAAATAATTTGCCTATATATACCCATCGCCGCGGCAGAGCACTCCACAGTGCTCTGTTTTTTCAAGCCGACGAGGGGAGGACATTTGGATGCTCTAGTTCACCTCCTATGCATATGAGGTGTTCGATGAAATGCTCGAGTCACACTAGTTAAGCTTTCTCCTCTCGAAGCTCGACCTCGGAGCTTCATTTTTCGCGAGATTTGTCTGGATTTAGCGGTCCGTCAAGCCCCGTCCCCGTTTTCACCACGTTGATCGCCCACGCTGATTTCGTCACCGACACCACCGTGGTGAGCCTCTTGTTCTTATCTTCTTTCTGATTTTCTTACTTTAGATAGATACTTGTCTGATTTTCTTATTTTAGATAGATATTTGTCGGATTTTCTTACTTTTTACACACATAATTATATATAATGCACGCAGATGAACCGGCAATGGATGTATGGTGACAGACACACCTCTGAGTACATTAAGGGCGTGCATAATTTTCTCGAAGTGGCTGAGGCAAACAAGCAGAATGGTTTTATGTGTTGTCCATGCCCTAAATGTGGGAATACAAAGTCTTACTCTGACCGGAAAATCCTTCACACCCACCTGCTTTACAAGGGTTTCATGCCACACTATAATGTTTGGACGAGGCACGGAGAAATAGGGGTTATGATGGAAGACGGCGAAGAAGAAGAGGACGATGAAAACTATGTGCCCCCTGGATACGGTGATGCT
>NC_041391.1:568239133-568241973 GCF_002162155.2 Triticum dicoccoides
TGAAGATCAAGAGGAACCAGACGATGTGCCCGATGATGTTGCAACGGGGGAAGCTGCTGAAGATCAAGAGGAACCGGACGATGTACCCGATGATGATGATCTCCGCCGGGTCATTGTTGATGCAAGGACGCAATGCGAAAGTCAAAAGAAGAAGCTGAAGTTCGATCCCATGTCAGAGGATCACAAAAAAGGGTTGTACCCCAATTTCTAAGATGGCAACACAAAGCTGGGTACCGTACTGGAATTGCTGCAGTGGAAGGCAGAGAATGCTGTGCCTGACAAAGGATTTGAGAAGCTACTAAAAATATGGAAGAAGAAGCTTCCAAAGGATAACGAATTGCCCGACAGTAGTACGCAGCAAAGAAGGTCGTATGCCCTCTAGGATTGGAGGTGCAGAAGATACATGCATGCCCTAATGACTGCATCCTCTCCCGCAGTACGTACGAGGATTTGAACGCATGCCCGGTATGCGGTGCATTGCAGTATAAGATCAGACGAGATGACCCTGGTGATGTTGAGGGCGAGCCCCGCAGGAAGAGAGTTCCTGTGAAGGTGATGTGGTATGCTCCTATAATACCACGGTTGAAACGACTGTTCAGAAACAAAGAGCATGCCAAGTTGATGCGATGGCACAGTGAGGACCGTAAGAAAGACGAGAAGTTGAGAGCACCCGCTGACGGATCATAGTGGAGAAAAATCGAGAGAGAGTATTGGGCTGAGTTTGCACGTGACCCAAGGAACATATGGTTTGGTTTAAACGCGGATGGCATTATTCCTTTCAGGGAGCAGAGCAGCAATCACAGCACCTGGCCCGTGACTCTATGTATGTATAACCTTCCTCCTTGGATGTGCATGAAGAGGAAGTTCATTATGATGCCAATTCTCATCCAAGGCCCTAAGCAACCCGTCAACGACATTGATGTGTACCTAAGGCCATTAGTTGAAGAACTTTTACAGTTGTGGAATGGAAACGGTGTACGTGCGTGGGATAAGCACAGACAAGAGGAATTTAACCTGCACGCATTGTTGTTTGTAACCAATGATGTGGCACAAGTTATATATGTGAAGGACATGTCTACCAAACCGAGAAAAAGAAAAAGTAAGGAAGCGAATACATCATACGATGAGCCAAAGCGCCACATAGTTCTTTCAGGAAAAAGGGACATCGTGGGAGTGGAGGGCAAGACAGACATGTCCGAAGATTATGAAAAGTTTTATGAAATTCCTCCCTTCAAAGTCAAGGCTGACCCCAAGCATCCTGATATATGATGAAGATTATCCATGGTTACGGCGCAATAAGGAAAGGACACAAACGAAGAAAAAGTGAAGACTTTCTCCACAACTATTATGATGATACCATGCCAACTTTCAACCTTTTCGTAGTTCATTTGAAATGCCTATTGTAACAGACAAGTTTCCGTATGAAATCCTGATACTTCGAAAGAGATTGTCCGTTTTGTACATGAAGTGCATCCAGTTTTTTTCGTAACCCTCTCAACTTTCTTGCACATGCTATGTGGATGAAATGATGATACCATGCCAACTTCCAACCTTTTCAGAGTTCATTTGAAATGCTTTTCAATTTCAGGGTCTTATAGCTCAAAATAATCAGTAAATGCATGAAAAATAACAAATGAAGTCGGAAAGGGTTGAAAATTGATGATGTGGCTTTGAATGGTGCATTTTGAACACACAAAAAGTCTAGAGTTCAATTTCAGGGTCATTTATGATCAACAAAAACAAAAACTATGATATTCTTTAATAGCAAAAAGAAAATCAACTAAAAACTTTTATAAAACTCTAATAGCAAAAGGAATCAACAAAAAAGCTTTTATAAACCTCTAGTATTTTTTAAACTAAAATTATATAAAATTTATGCAACTAAAATTATCAAAGTATTTTCTGTTCAAAACATGAAAAGGAGAAAGAATTATCATAATGAATTTTTTGTTAGAAACTTTAGTAGCAAAAAGAATTTTCATAAAGAATTTTTTTTGATAGAAACTAAAATAACAAAATCTGTTTTTGAATATAATGATAAAATGCAGTAATATTAAATAGCAGGAAAAAGAATCACTGAAAATATATTTTTATAGTGAAGTTATTCACAAACTACTGATTCACACAAATTTCAAAGAATTAAAATTTAAACTATTCAAATTTGGAAACTAATGGAGTAACAGAAAGTCTATAATTATTCCGAGCTAAAAGCAAAAAGAATAAAAAAATAAAGAAAAAATCAAAAGAAAATAAATAATTCAAAAAACAAAAAAAAATACTAGAAAAAATAAAAAAATGCCGCCTAATGGGCCACACGGCCTGCATATGACTAGAAACCCATCTGTACATGGGCCAGGATGTAGGCCCAATAGGCCCAACATGGCAGTGACAAGGCTAGACAAGTAATGCCTGCATATTAGAGAGGAGCTCAGCACCTGAGCTGCAACGCAGCTTATAAACAGGTCCTGAGCTCTCTCAGCTAGCGAGGTGGGACTAAACTTTCCACCGCACCGCGCCAGCACAAGGCCTTTAGTCCCGGTTGGTGGCACCAACCGGAACCAATGCTCCCATTTGGTCCCGGTTGGTGGCACCAACCGGAACCAATGCCCCCCATTTAGTCCCGATTGGTGCCACCAACCGGGACCAAAGCCCTCTGCTTCCCGCCCTTTGGGCTGCTGAAAAGAGGCCTTTGGTCCCGGTTGATGCCACCAACCGGGATTAAAGGGGGCATTGGTCCCGGTTTGTGCGACGAACCGGGACCAAAGCCTTTGCTATATAAGCCAACACTTGGGAATTTTTTAGATTTCCATCGCCAGTTTCCCCCCGCCCGACGACGTCGC
>NC_041391.1:568242021-568331132 GCF_002162155.2 Triticum dicoccoides
GCCCCCGCCGCCGTCGTCGTCGCCCTCCGCCGCACGCCCCCGAGTCGTGTCGCCCATTAGCATCGCCGTCGCCCTCCGCCCCCGGCCCGACGCCGTCGCCGTCGCCCTCCGCCACCCACGCCGTCACCCTCCGCCGCCCGATGTGAGCCGCCGCCACGCCACGGCTCTGTTCATTTTTTTCATATAATTTGTATTATTATTTTTGTTCATTGCATTTTTTTCATATATATAATGTATATATATGTATGTGGTAGCTATATGATGAATGGATGTGGTTATGTATTTATGAATATAATGTTCATAGCATTTTTTGTTTATATATGTTTTTTTCATATATATGTATTAATTTTTTATTTAGGTTAATTATTAGTAGATATCGATTTTAGGTTAGTGCTTAGTAGTTGAACTAGTTGATTTAATAAGACTACTTTATTAAATTTTACTATATATAGAAGTAGTTTATTTTTAGTAAGAACTACTTTATTTTATTTATTTATAGTAAGTGCTTAGTAGTTTAACTAGTTGATTAATTAATAAAACTACTTTCTTAAATTTTACTATATATAGAAGTAGTTTATTTTTAGTAAGAACTACTTTATTTTATTTATTTATATTAAGTGCTTAGTAGTTGAACTAGTTGATTTAATAAAACTACTTTATTTTACTATATATAGAAGTAGTTTATTTTTAGCAAGAAAATTAATAGAACTAGTTTGTTTTTTTTAGTTCAAGCAATTAATCTCGGATCAACATCGACGATGCCTATCCCGCATCCTCGTAGTCGACTCGGCAGAGGAGGCCAGCTTGATCAGAGGGGCCATGTCCGGGACTGAGGAGCCAGCCCGTTGCTGACCCAATCCTTGTTTGGTGGCGGTCGAGTGGGCTAGTGACGGTGTCGAGGCTTCCGGACACCGCGGAGGTGGTACATCACTGTGTCAGCGAGGAGGACGAGCACGTCCGTCGCTACATGGTTGCGTTGGAGAGCAGGTTCAACAATACTTGGCAGGTTCTTCAGGGATCTCACTGGAGCTATGATCCTGTGATGGTTCCTTCTCTTTGGGTGTCCACCGCCCGGGACGATACCCGTCGGGCGCTACGGTTCTAGCTGTATTAGCGATGCTATATGTATGATAGTATTCGAGGAGTATTAGTGATAATATTCGACGATGTACGGACACAAGAGATGATGTACTTTTGCTTATAATTGAATGCATGCTAATTTGAATACTACTTTATTTTACGATTTGGGTTTGCTTATTGAATGCTCAAATTGGAAAAGTACTTCTACTTTGAATGCTAAAATTGGAGAGAACTATGCAGAAATCTAGGAGCCCCCTCCATCATCCGCGCCGTCGTCCCCGTCACCGACCCCCCTCTGACCTCGAGGTGAGACCAGCCAAATCTCCATGTCAATATGAGTCCTATAATATGAGTCATCGGGTTGACTTTAAGTCTGTCGAGTCTCCATCTATATGAGAGGACGAAGAATCCCGAATGTTGTCGTGGGGGTAGCTTCTCCTTCGTTCCCGTGTGCTAGACACAATTTGGTGTAATGCACTCGGGAACGAAAGGAGGAGGTACCATCACCGACGGTCGCAAATGTCAGAGAGGAATCAGTGAGGGAGAGTCTCCAACCATATATATATGAGAGGACGAAGAATCCCGACTGTTGTCGTGGGGGTAGCTTCTCCTTCATTCCCGTGTGCTAGACAATTTGGTGTAATGCACTCGGGAATGAAAGGAGGAGCTACCATCACCGACGGTCGAATATGTACAATACATGAGCTGAGAGTTTTCAAGAAAAGGCTCGACAGACCGATAGTCAACCCGTGATGAATAATAGTGATCTAATTTAGGTATTTTAGTAAATATATTTAATTGTACAAGTTTAATATTTGAATTATGAACATAGGAAATGTCGTACTCGGATGGCGAAAACCGCCTGGGGGAGTGCGACTGGTGCCACGATGGCCGAGGTATGTGCGACAGGTTCCTTGAGCTGGACGAAGATCGGCGCCTCAGCATTAAGCTCGAGGAGACCTTCGATGTTGAAACGGTACACAACGACAACAATAGTTTTTTTGTAATTAAGCACGACTTCAACTATTTTAACATGTACTTTTCATCTTTTCCAATTGGACTAGCTTATCCCATGCTATGCAAGACGCTATGTCTTGGAGAGGGTGGGTTTTGAAGACCATGAAAGTATGGAAACAAAGAAAGTTCACATAAGGACCCATCATGGTGTGGATTTTGAAGTAAAGTTGTACAATTCTGAGAGTGTAACCCATTTTGGTTGCAAAAATTGGGAAGCACTTTGTAAGATGTATGGTTTGATGAGGGTATGCTTATCACCATGGATCTTGGTGATCCTAAAATCGAGCAAGACAATATGGACATTTGGGTCCTTGTTGATACACTTCCAATTCTTCCCCTATGTGAGCTTCTCAAATATAGTTATTAAGTAATTTATATTGTTTATTTCAAAATAGTTGACAGCTTATTTCCATTGACAGCTTATTTTCATTCTTCAAAGAATGTGCGGAAGATGGTAGACAAAACCCACTACACCGATGGCTCTGAATTAACTTATAAGGAGAAAAATCATCTGATCACATTTTGTATTGATCTTGAGAATTACAATATCTACAATTGAACTCCTCAACATTATGGTCAATACGTGCCACTAGTGCACGTGTTGAACTACGGTAACTACCATGGAGATACCCTGGTAAGATTTTTTACTATTATGACATCCGTGCATCTTTTGCATACTTCTCTAAACTAGTACATCATTGCTAACTACGAAGTTATTACTATGTTTTTCAACAGATAATCCCGAATGATTGTGTGCCTCATCTGATGTATACGCATGGTCGCCTTGATGTTTTGGACATACAACCAGGTCATCCTATGAATCTCAACTGTCCATACCGGATTTCTAAAAGAAGTGGAGACATGACAATCAAAGAATGGAAAAAATGTATGGACAGTCGTAAGGAGGTTCTTGGAAGCAAAAGGAAGTGAAGCGCAAGAACTGGAGACAGGATGATCTCCATTCTCCATAATGGAGAGTCAAGGTCTATATTGTTTTATGCTATTTTACCTTAAGGGTATTTAGGTCCTACCTGATACTGATGATCATGTGCTAAGAACAATTAAGTAGGGTTGGTTTGATGACTATGAGGATGATGATCGTATGACTTGTTATTAATAACGAGTAGAAGTTGTATGATGATGATGATGATGCATGATTAGTAGGACTTGTTATTATATATGATGATGCATGATTAGTAGGACTTGTTATTATATATGATGATGCATGATGCGAGCATGAAGAGTTATTATATATCAGCGGGTGAAATGAACATAGCAGTAGCGTTGGAAACCAAGCACGAAGATATAAGAGAGGACACTTCTCTCTATTAGCTAGCTAATAAAAACCTAAATTAACCCCCAAAACCCCTAAACCAGCCCCTTTCAAAAAAAACATCAGCTCCAGCTAGCTGCTGACCAGTGGATGCCTTTTGGTCCCGGTTTATGTCCCCAACCGGGACCAAAGGCCCCCCTGCCTGGGCTGGCCGCAGCGGCCATGTGGAGGCCCATATGTCCCGGTTCATGTAAGAACTGGGACTAAAGGCCAAGGGCATTAGTACCAACCTTTTAGTCTCGGTTCTTAAACCGGGACAGAAGGCCCTTACAAACCGGGACAAATGGCCCTTACGAACCGGGACAAATGGCCCCTTTTCTACTAGTGAGGCCATGCCCATTATGAAATTCCATGGACCTTTCTACAATTTAACAACCCAATTACATACCTTGCATCGGGGTTGATTTATGCGCAAAATCTATGTATCGCTTATGATGGTAACACTTTGTTAGAGTGTACTATGCAGGGGGCAGGGGCGGAGCCAGGGTATACAATTGTATTATGAGAAATGACTAGAAACAACAAGGCGTTGATCGCCTTTGTGACCGTTCGATTAGTGCTTGATCGTGCAGCGCACAACATCTTCCTCACCGCACATGTGTTTTGTAACACTGGTTGTGTTGCAAACAACTGAGCGCAACACAGGGCATGTTGCAGAACGCCCAGGCCATCTACCTCCTCGCTGCCTCATTCCATCCACAACCACCGACGAGCCAGGGACAAGCGCCTCACGCCACCGTGCCCCATGACACCGGTCTCCGATGATCCTTGGAGAGATCGCCCCACCGCGCGCCTCCTCTCCTCCTATTCAGCACCACCAGAGCCGCCCCTGTGCTGCGCCACAACAGACCCGACAGCTAAGCCCCGCGTGAGTGGGTCGCCTGCAGGTCATCGTCATCGCCGAGCGCCTCCATGTCGGATCTCTGCCATCAATTTTCTCCCCGCCTACCAGATCGATGGACCCGACAAGGAGCGTCGCCAACCTCGTTGTCGTCCTGTCACCACCTCCGGTGTCGGCAACAGCTACAACCGCCACGCCATACGTCCATGCCCACCCCGCGCTCGGCCCTGCATCGTTGTGAAGGAAATATTCCCTAGAGGCAACAATAAAGTTATTATTTATTTCCTTATATCATGATAAATGTTTATTATTCATGCTAGAATTGTATTAACCGTAAACTTAGTACATGTGTGAATACATAGACAAAACAGAGTGTCCCTAGTATGCTTCTACTTGACTAGATCATTAATCAAAGATGGTTATGTTTCCTGACCATAGACATGTGTTGTCATTTGATAAACGGGATCACATCATTAGGAGAATGATGTAATGGACAAGACCCATCCGTCATCTTAGCGTTATGATCGTTACTGTTTCATTGCTACTGCTTTCTTCATGACTTGTACACGTTCCTCAGACTATAAGATTATGCAACTCCCGAACACCGGAGGAACACCTTGTGTGCTATCAAACGTCACAACACAACTGGGTGATTATAAAGATGCTCTACAGGTGTCTCCGAAGGTTTTTCTTGGGTTGGCATAGATCGAGATTAGGATTTGTCACTCCGTGTATCGGAGAGGTATCTCCGGGCCCTCTCGGTAATGCTCATCACTATAAGCCTTGCAAGCAATGTGACTAATGAGTTAGTTGCGGGATGTAGCACTACGAAACGAGTAAAGAGACTTGCCGGTAACGAGATTGAACTAGGTATGATGATACCGATGAACGAATCTCGGGCAAGCAACATACCGATGACAAAGGGAACAACATATGTTGTTATGCGGTTTGACCGATAAAGATCTTCGTAGAATATGTAGGAGCCAATATTAGCATCCAGGTTCTGCTATTGGTTATTGATCGGAGATGTGTCTCGATCATGTCTACATAGTTCTCGAACACATAGGGTCCGCACACTTAACGTTCGATGATGATTTCTATTATGAGTTATATGTTTTGATGACCGAAGTTTGTTCAGAGTCCCGGATGAGATCACGGACGTGACGAGGAATCTCGACATGGTCTAGACGTAAATATCGATATATTGGAAGGCTATATTCGGACATCGGAAAGGTTCTGAGTGATTTGGGTATTTTTCGGAGTACGGGGGAGTTATGGGAATTCACTGGGAGAAGTAATGGGCCTTATTGGGCCATACGGGAAATAGAGGAGGCAGGCCAAGGGAAGGTGGCGCCCCCCCCATGGGTCCTAATTGGACTAGGGGAAGGGGTGGCGCCCCCCTTGCGCTTTCCTACTCCCTCTCTCCTTCCTTCTCTCCTACTCCTAAAAGGGAAAGGATTCCTGCTAGGACTTGGAAGTCCTAGTAGGACTCCATACACTTGGTGCGCCCCAAGAGGGCCGGCCTCTTTCCCTCCCTCCTTTATATACGGGGGTAGGGGGCACCCCAAAGACACACAAGTTTCTCTTAACAGTGTGCGGTGCCCCCTTCCCACAGTTACACACCTCGATCATACCATCGTAGTGCTTAGGCGAAGCCCTGCGCTGATAGCATCATCATCACCATTGCCATGCTGTCATGATGACAGAACTCACCTTGTCCTCAACTGGATCAAGAGCACGAGGGACGTCATCGAGCTGAATGTGTGCTGAACGCGGAGGTGTCGTACGTTCGATACTTGATCGGTTGGATTGCGAAGAAGTTCGACTACATCAACCGCGTTATTGAAATGCTTTCGCTTTGGGTCTACGAGCGTACGTGGACACACTCTCCCCTCTTGTTGCTATGCATCACCTAGATAGATCTTGCGTGATTGTAGGAAAATTTTGAAATTACTGCGTTCCCCAACAGTGGCATCCGAGCCAGGTCTATGCATAGATGTTATATGCACGAGTAGAACACAAAGAGTTGTGGGCGATAATAGTCATACTGCTTACCAGCATGTCATACTTTGATTCGGCGGTATTGTTGGATGAAGCGGCTCAGACCGACATTACGCGTACGCTTACGCGTGACTGGTTCTACCGACGTGCTTCGCACACAGGTGGCTAGTGAGTGTCTGTTTCTCCAACTTTAGTTGAACAGAGTGTGGCTACACTCGGTCCTTGTTGAAGGTTAAAACAGCACACTTGACGAAAAATCGTTGTGGTTTTGATGCGTAGGTAAGAACGGTTCTTGCTGGAAGCCCGTAGCAGCCACGTAAAACTTGCAACAACAAAGTAGAGGACGTCTAACTTGTTTTTGCAGGGCTTGCTGTGATGTGATATGGTCAAGACATGATGTGATATAATTTGTTGTATGAGATGATCATGTTTTGTAACAAAGTTATCAACAACTGGCAGGAGCCATATGGTTGTCGCTTTATTCTATGCAATGCAATCGCCAAGTAATTGTTTTACTTTATCACTAAGCAGTAGTGATAGTCGTAGTAACAATAGTTGGTGAGACGACAACGATGCTACGATGGAGATCAAGGTGTCGCACCGGTGACGACGGAGATCATGACAATGCTTCGGTGATGGAGATCATGAGCACAAGATGATGATGGCCATATCATGTCACATATTTTGATTGCATGTGATTTTTATCTTATTATGCATCTTATTTTGCTTAGTACGGCGGTAGCATTATAAGATGATCCCTCACTAAATTTCAAAATATAAGTGTTCTCCCTGAGTATGCACCGTTGCGACAGTTCGTCGTGCCGAGACACCACGTGATGATCGGGTGTGATAAGCTCTACGTTCAAATACAACAGGTGGAAGCCATTTTTTGCACATGCAAAATACTCGGGTTAAACTTGACGAGCCTAGCATATGCAGATATGACCTCGGAACACTGAGACCGAAAGGTCAAGCGTGAATCATATAGTATATATGATCAACATAGTGATGTTCACCATTGAAAACTACTCCATCTCACGTGATGATCGAACATGGTTTAGTTGGTATGGATCACATGATCATTTAGATGACTAGAGGGATGTCTATCTAAGTGGGAGTTCTTAAGTAATATGATTAGTTGAACTTTAATTTATCATGAACTTAGTCCTGATAGTATTTTGCAAATTACGTTGTAGATCAATAGCTCGTGTTGTAGCTTCCTATGTTTTTATATGTTCCTAGACTAAACTAAGTTGAAAGATGATAGTAGCAATGACGCGGACTGAGTCTGTGATCTGAGGTTTATCCTCATTGCTGCACAGAAGAATTATGTCCTTGATGCGCCACTAGGTGACAGACCTATGGCAGGAGCAGATGCAGACGTTATGAACGTTTGGCTAGCTCAATATGATGACTACTTGATAGTTTAGTGCACCATGCTTTACAACCTAGAATTGGGACTTCAAAGACGCTTTTGAACGTCATGGAATATATGAGATGTTCCAGGAGTTGAAGTTAATATTTCAAGCAAATACCCGAGTTGAGAGATATGAAGTCTCTAACAAGTTCTATAGCTAAAAGATGGAGGAGAATAGCTCAAGCACATGTGCTCAGATTTTCTGGGTACTACAATCACTTGAATCAAGTGGGAGTTAATCTTCCAGATAAGATAGTGATTGAAAGAGTTCTCTAGTCACCATCACCAAGTTACTGGAACTTCGTGATGAACTATAATATGCAAGGGATGACGAAAGAAATTCCCCAGCTCTTCGTGATCCTGAAAATCGACGAAGGTAGAAATCAAGAAAGGGCATCAAGTGTTGATGATTGACAAGACCACTAGTTTAAAGAAAGGGCAAAGGGAAAAGAAAGGGAACTTCAAGTAGAATGGCAAGCAAGTTGTCACTCCCGTGAAGAAGCTCAAAGCTGGACCTAACCCTGAAACTGAGTGCTTCTACTGCAAAGGAAATGGTCACTGGAAGCGGAACTACACCAAATATTTGGTGGATAAGATGGATGGCAAAGTAAACAAAGGTATATTTGATATACATATTATTGATGTCTACCTTACTAGTACTCGTAGTAATCCCTGGGTATTTGATACGTGTTTAGTTGCTAAGATTAGTAACTCGAAACAGGAGTTGCAGAGTAAATAGATACTAGTTGAGAATGAAGTGACAATGCATGTTGGAAGTGGTTAAGATTGATATGATCATCATCGAGCACTCCCTATACTTTCGGGATTAGTGTTGAACCTAAATAAATGTTATTTGGTGTTTGTGTTGAGCATGAATATGATTAGATCATGTTAATTGCAATACGGTTATTCATTTAAGATAGAGAATAATTGTTATTCTGTTTACATGAATAAAACCTTCTATTGTCATACACCCAATGTTGATGGTTTATTAAATCTCGATCGTGGTAACACACATATTCATAATATTGATGCCAAAAGATGCAAAGTTAATAATGATAGTGCAACTTATTTGTGGCACTGCCGTTTGGGTCATATCGGTGTAAAGCGTAGGAAGAAACTCCATGCTGATGGACTTTTGGAATAACTTGATTATGAATCATTTGATGCTTGCGAACCGTGCCTTATGGGCAAGATGACTAAAACTCCATTTTCCGGAACAATAGAACGAGCTAGTGACTTATTGGAAATAATACATACCAATGTATGCGGGCCAATGAGTGTTGATGCTCGTGGCGTCGTTATTTCCTGACCTTCACAAATGATTTGAGCAGATATGGGTATATCTACTTAATGAAACACAAGTCTGAAACATTTGAAAAGTTCAAAGAATTTCAGGGTGAAGTGGAGAATCATCGTAACAAGAAAATAAAGTTTCTATGATCTGATCGTGGAAGGGAATATTTGAGTTATGAGTTTGGCCTTCATTTAAAACAATGTGGAATAGTTTCACAGCTCACGCCACGTGGAACACCACAGCGTAATGGTGTGTCCGAACATCGTAACCGCACTTTATTGGATATGGTGCGATCTATGATGTCTCTTACCGATTTACCACTATCGTTTTGGGGTTATGCATTAGAGACAACTACATTCACGTTAAATAGGGCACCATCAAAATCCGTTGAGACGATGCCTTATGAACTATGGTTTGGCAAGAAACCAAAGTTGTCATTTCTTAAAGTTTGGGGTTGTGATGCTTATGTGAAAAAGTTTCAAACTGATAAGCTCGAACCCAAATCGGAGAAGTGCGTCTTCATAGTATACCCAAAGGAAACTGTTGGGTACGCCTTCTATCACATATCCGAAGGCAAGATATTCATTGCTAAAAATGGATCCTTTCTAGAGAAGGAGTTTCTCTCGAAAGAAGTGAGCGGGAGGAAAGTAGAACTTGATGAGGTAATTGTACCTTCTCCCGAATTGGAAAGTAGTTCATCACAGAAATCAGTTCCAGTGATTCCTACACCAATTAGTGAGGAAGCTAATGATGATGATCACGAAACTTTAGATCAAGTTACTACAGAACCTCGTAGGTCTTCTAGAGTACGGTCCGTGATGACCCACAAGTGTAGGGGATAAATCGTAGTCCTTTCGATAAGTAAGAGTGTCGAACCCAACGAGGAGCAGAAGGAAATGATAAGCGGTTTTCAGTAAGGTTTTCTCTGCAAGCACTGAAATTGTAGGAGATAGATAGTTTTGTGATAAGATAAATGATAACGAGTAACAAGTAAATAAAGTAAATAAAGTGCAGCAAGGTGGCCCAATCCTTTATGTAGCAAAGGATAGGACTGGACAATTTCTAATAATGATAAAGGAGCTCCCGAGGACACATGGGAATTATCGTCAAGCTAGTTTTCATCACGTTCATATGATTCACGTTCGGTACTTTGATAATTTGATATGTGGGTGGACCGGTGCTTGGGTATTGCCCTTACTTGGACAAGCATCCCACTTATGATTAACCCCTATTGCAAGCGTCCACAACTACAAAAGAAGTATTAAGGTAAACCTAACCACAACATTAAACATATGGATCCAAATCAGCGCCTAACGAAGCAACGCATAAACTAGGGTTTAAGCTTCTGTCACTCTAGCAACCCATCATCTACTTATTACTTCCCAATGCCTTCCTCTAGGCCCAAATAATGGTGAAGTGTCACGTAGTCGATGTTCACATAACACCGCTAGAGGAAAAGACAACATACATCTCACCAAAATATCGAACGAATACCAAATTCACATGACTACTAATAGCAAGACTTCACCCATGTCCTCAGGAACAAACATAACTACTCACAAAGCATATTCATGTTCATAATCAGAGGAGTAATAATATGCATGAAGGAACTGAACATATGATCTTCCACCAAGTAAACCAATTAACATCAACTACAAGGAATGATCAACACTACTAGCAACCCGCAGGTACCAATTTGTAGTTTTGATACAAGATTGGATACAAGAGATGAACTAGGGTTTTGAGAGGAGATGGTGCTGGCGAAGATGTTGATGGAGATTGACCCCCTCCCGATGAGAGGATCGTTGGTGATGATGTTGGTGATGATTTCCCCCTCCCGGAGGGAAGTGTCCCCGGCAGAACAGCTCCACCAGAACCTTAGATTGGTTCTACCAAGGTTCTGCCTCTTGGCGGCGGAGTTTCGTCCCGTAAGCTTGCCCACGATTTTTTCCAGGGTAAAAGCTCTGATATAGCAGAAGATGGACAGCGGGGGCCCACCAGGGGGCCCAGGAGACAGGGGGCGCGCCCAGTAGGGGGGGGCACTCTCCTGGCCAAAGTGTGGGCCCCCTGATGTATTTCTTTCGCTCAATAATTCTTATTAATTCAAAAAACAAGTTTTGTGGAGTTTCAGGATTTTTGGAGCAGTGCAGAATAGGTTTCCAATGTTTGCTCCTTTTCCAGCCAGAATTCCAGTTGCCGGCATTCCCCCTCTTCATGGTAAACCTTGTAAAATAAGATAGAATAGCCATAAGTATTGAGATATAATGTGTAATAACAGCCCATAATGCAATAAATATTGATATAAAAGCATGATGCAAAATGGACGTATCAACTCCCCCAAGCTTAGACCTCGCTTGTCCTCAAGCGGAAGCCGATATCGAAAAATATGTCCAAATGTTTAGAGATAGAGGTGTCGATAAAAATAAAATACGGACATGAGGGCATCATGATCATTCTTATAACAGCAACATATATAGATTTTATCATATGATTTCCTATGCTCAAGTGACAATCAATTCACAATGTCAAGTATGGTTCAAAAACTTCATTGGGAACTAACAAACTATAATCTCAGTCATTGAAGCAATTGCAATTTATCATAACATCAGAAAGAGTCAAATAGATCTTTTCAGCAAGCTCACATACTCAACTATCTTGTAGTCTTCTATAATTGCTAACACTCACGAAATACTTGTGGTTATGGAGTTTCAGCCGGACACTGAGAAAGATAGGGGCTTATTGTGTTGCCTCCCAACATATTCACCTTTAGGTGATGTCAACAATAATAGCCCATGCTAACTTACATCCAATTGAATATATATATATATCATGATATTTCAAACACGAGGAGCTTGCCAAATGATAAAATGAAAAAAGGGAAAGGTGAGAATCACCTTGACTCAAGCATAAAGAAAAACATAAAGTAAAAGATAGGCCCTTCGCAGAGGGAAGCATAGGTTGTCATGTGCGTTTAGGGTTGATGCACAAAATCTTAATGCAAAAGAACGTCACTTTATATTGCCCCTTGTATGTGGACCTTTATTATGCAGTCCATCGCTTTTATTACTTCCACAACAGATCATACAAAGCTTATTTTCTCTGCACTAATAAGTCATACATATTTAGATAGCAATTTTTATTGCTTGCAACATGACAACTTACTTGAAGGATCTTACTCAATCCATAGGTAGGTATGGTGGACTCTCATGGCAAAACTGGGTTTAAGGGTGTTTGGAAGCACAAGTAGTATCTCTACTTGGTGCAAGGAATTTGGCTAGCATGAGGGGGGAGGCAAGCTCAACATGTTTGGAAGGTCAATGACAATATACTTTAACTGAGATGTGTGAAAACATAAACCATTACGTTGTCTTCCTTGTCCAACGTCAACTCTTTTAGCATGTCATACCTAATGAGTGCTCCCAATTATAAAAGGTGTCCAAGATAATATATTTATATGTGAACTCTCTTTCCTTATCACTTCCTATTAATTGCAACGATGACCAAGACTACGTTTATCAACTCTCAACAACTTTTATGCCTCATACTTTCTATATGTGAAGTCATCACTATCCATAAGATCAATATGAACTCTTTTTGTTTCTACTTTCTCAAGATCATGGCAACATAGCAAAGCCCTTGACTCAACACTAATCTTTAATATAGATAGCTCACGGACTCGATTAGAAAAAGAGATCACAAAGCAAAACTCAAAACTACTTGATATCAAAACTTCAATCTACTAGATCAAGATACTACTAATAGGGATCGAACTAAGTAAAACAATAAAGATAGGAGTGTGATGGTGATACGATACCGGGGCACCTCCCCCAAGCTTGGCAATTGCCAAGGGGAGTGCCCATACCCATGTGATTATGTCCTCGGAGGTGATGGAGGTGGTGATGATGACAGTGGATAATCGCACATTGAGCGTAAAAGCTCCTTCAACTTGCGGATAATGCCCTTGATCCGGCGATATGATCCTTTAACAGAATATTCTCCTGTGTGAGATACTTGTTCTGTATGCGAGCTAACTCAATCATCTTGAAAGATTCAATCTCTGTTTGAGTAAAGAGGTTAGGTAAAGGTTGAGGGATATCGTCTTCTTTCACCGTGATACGTCTCCAACGTATCTATAATTTTTGATTGCTCCATGCTACTTTATCCACTGTTTTGGACTATATTGGGCTTTATTTTCCACTTTTATATTATTTTTGGGACTAACCTATTAACTAAAGGCCCAGCCCAGAATTGTTGTTTTTTGCTTATTTCAGTATTTCGAAGAAACGGAATATCAAACGGAGTCCAAACGGAATGAAACCTTCGGGAATGTGATTTTCTCACCAAACGTGATCCAGGAGACTTGGACCCTGCTCCAAGGAACAACAGAGGCGGTCACGAGGGTGGAGGGCGCGCCCCTTGGTTGCGCCCCCTACCTCGTGGGCCCCCTGCTGCTCCACCGACGTACTCCTTCCTCCTATATATGCCTACGTATCCCCGACAGACCAGAACAGGAGCCAAAAACCTAATTCCACCGCTGTAACCTTCTGTATCCACGAGATCCCATCTTGGGGCCTATTCTGGAGCTCCGCCGGAGGGGGCATCTACCACGGAGGGCTTCTACATCAACACCATAGCCCCTTTGATGAAGTGTGAGTAGTTTACTTCAGACCTTCGGGTCCATAGCTAGTAGCTAGATGGCTTCTTCTCTCTTTTTGGATCTCAATACAATGTTCTCCCCCTCTCTTGTGGAGAACTATTCGATGTAATCTTCTTTTTGCGGTGTGTTTGTTGAGACCGATGAACTGTGGGTTTATGATCCAGACTATCTATGGAAAATATTTGAATCTTCTCTGAATTCTTTTATGTATGATTGAGTTATCTTTGCAAGTCTCTTCGAATTATCCGTTTGGTTTGGCCAACTAGATTGGTAGTTCTTGCAATTAGAGAAATGCTTAGCTTTGGGTTCGATCTTGCAGTGTCCTTACCCAGTGACAGAAAGGGTTGCAAGGCACGTATTATATTGTTGCCATCGAGGATAACAAGATGGGTTTTTCATCATATTGCATGAATTTATCCCTCTACATCATGTCATCTTGCTTAAGGCGTTACTCTGTTTTTAACTTAATACTCTAGATGCATGCTGGATAGCGGTCGATGAGTGGAGTAATAGTAGTAGATGCAGAATCGTTTCGATCTACTTGTCTTGGATGTGATGCCTATATACATGATCATTGCCTAGATATGTTCATAACTATGCTCAATTCTGTCAATTGCTCAACAGTAATTTGTTCACCCACCATAGAATACTTATGCCCTTGAGAGAAGCCACTAGTGAAACCTATGGCCCCCGGGTCTATTCTCATCATATCAATCTCTATCACTTTATTTACTTGCTTTGTTTTTTACTTTGCCTTTTACTTTTCACTTTGCATCTATCTATCAAAAATACCAAAATAATTATTTATCATCTCTATCAAATCTCACCCTCGTAAGTGACCGTGAAGGGATTGACAACCCCTAATCGCGTTGGTTGCAAGTAGCTATCGTTTTGTGTAGGTACGAGGGACTTGTGCGTGGTCTCCTACTGGATTGATACCTTGGTTCTCAAAAACTGAGGGAAATACTTACGCCACTTTACTGCATCATCCTCTCCTCTTTGGGGAAATCCAACGCAGTGCTTAAGAGGTAGCAAGAAGAATTTCTGACGCCGTTGCCGGGGAGGCACATGCAAGCAAGTCAACAATACCAAGTACCCATCACAATCCTTGTCTCTCGCATTACATTATTTGCCTCTCGTTGTCCTCTCCCCCACTTCACCCTTGCCGTTTTATTCGCCCTCTCTTTCCCAATCTACTCTTCTCTTTTCCGTTTGCCTTTTTCCCGTTGTCTTTCTGTTTGCTCGTGTGCTAGTTTACTTGTTTGTCGCAATGGCTCTCCCTATATTTGGTGACCTTCATCTTAAAAGGCTAGAGGAGATCGAAAGCAATGTCAGAAAGTTTATGGTTTTGCAATTTGAGCACAATAATTTCTTTAGAAACGAGCTTAAGGAACAAAAAAGTTTTATGAGCTATATGAATAAAGAACTAGATGATATGTCTAAAGAATTTGATGGTATAAGGGCCCAAATTGCTCGTCTTGAAAAAATGACCGCTGAAATTTCAGATATGCAAGCTACCTTAGTCAATAAGATGGCCGCTAAACTGAATACCTATGAAAATCAAGATGAAGATCTAAAAGTTATTGATGTGTCCCCCATTAAATCTTTGTTTTGCAATATGAATCTTGATGAAACTGAATATGATCTTCCTTTACCTAGAAGGGGTTCTAAGAATTCACAGTTTCTAGATCTTGATGATGAAATTTATGAAATTAGGATTGAAAGAAATAAAAACCTAGATGTTACTAAACCCACTATTTTGGATCTCAAGGAATTTAATTATGAAAATTGTTCTTTGATTGGTTGTATTTCCTTGTTGCAATGTGTGCTAGATTCTCCACATGCTTATAGTCAAAATAAGGCCTTTACCGAACACATTGTTGATGCCTTGATGCAATCTTATGAAGAAAAACTCTATGATGAGTGGGAACCAACTATTAAAATTAAAATCAAAGATTATGAGTTTCATGCTTTGTGTGATTAGTGTGCTAGTGTCTCTACTATTCCCAAAGCTTTGTGTGATTTGCTAGACTTCCGTGACTTTGATGATTGCTCTCTAAACTTGCACCTTGCGGATTCCACTATTAAAAAGCCTATGGGAAGAATTAATGATGTTCTTATTGTTGCAAATAGGAATTATGTGCCCGTAGATTTTATTGATCTTGATATATATTGCAATCCTTCATGTCCTATTATTCTTGGTAGACCTTTCCTTAGAACGAATGGTGCAATTATTGATACGAAGGAAGGGAATATTAGATTCCAATTTCCCTTAAAGAAGGGAATGGAACACTTCCCTAGAAAGAAAATAAAATTACCATATGAATCTATCATGAGAGCCACTTATGGATTGCCTACCAAAGATGGCAATACCTAGATCTATCCTTGCTTTTATGCCTAGCTAGGGGCGTTAAACGATAGCGCTTGTTGGGAGGCAACCCAATTTTATTTTGTGTTTTTTGTTTTTGTTTCTGTTTAGGAATAAATAATCCATCTATCCTCTGTTTAGATGTGGTTTTGTCTTTTAATTAGTGTTTGTGCCAAGTAGAACCTATAGGATAACCTACGATGATAGTTGATTTGATTCTGCTGAAAAACAGAAACTTTGCGTGCACGAATATAATTTTGTTAAATCACAGGAACGTGATTTTGAGTTGATTATTTTTTCTGCTGTTCAATAAAAAAATTTCCAGGACTTCCTATTTTGGTAGAATTTTTAGAGTTCCAGAAGTTTGCGTTAGTTACAGATTGCTACAGACTGTTCTGCTTTTGATAGATTCTGTTTTACGTGTGTTGTTTCCTTATTTTGATGAATCTATGGCTAGTAAAATAGTTTATAATCCATAGAGAAGTTGGAATACAGTAGGTTTAACACCAAAATAAATAAAGGATGAGTTCATTACAGTACCTTGAAGTAGTCTTTTGTTTTCTTTCTCTAACGGAGCTCACGAGATTTCTGTTGAGTTTTGTGTTGTGAAGTTTTCAAGTTTTGGGTGAATTCTTTTGATGGATTATGGAACAAGGAGTGGAAAGAGCCTAAGCTTGGGGATGCCCATGTCACCCCCAAGATAATCCAAGGACACCAAAAAGTCAAAGCTTGGGGATGCCCCGGAAGGCATCCCCTCTTTCGTCCACTTCCATCGGTAATTTACTTGGAGCTATATTTTTCTTCACCACATGTTATGTGTTTTGCTTGGAGCGTCTTGTATTATTTGTGTCTTTGCTTGTTAGTCTACCACAATCATCCTTGCTGTACACACCTTTTGAGAGAGCCATACATGATTTGGAATTTGTTAGAATACTCTATGTGCTTCACTTATATCTTTTGAGCTTGATAGTTTTGCTCATAGTGCTTCACTTATATCTTTTGAGCGTGATAATTTTTGCTCTAGTGCTTCACTTATATATTTTAGAGCACGATGGTGGATTTGTTTTAAAGAAACTATTGATCTCGCATGCTTCACTTAGATTATTTTGAGAGTCGTTAATAGCATGGTAATTTACTTAATGTTAATATACCTGGTATTCAAGATATGTGAAACTTTCTTTTGAGTGAATTGAATACTAAGATAAGTTTGATGCTTGATAATTGTTTTGAGATATGGAGGTGATAATATCAAAGTCGTGATAGTTGAGTAATTATGAATTTGAGAAATGCTTATGTTGAAGTTTGCAAGTCCCGTAGCATGCACATATGGTTAAAGTTGTGTAACAAATTTGAAACATGAAGTGTACCTGGCTTGTGCATCCTTATGAGTGGCGGTCCGGGACGAGCGATGGTCTTTTCCTACCAATCTATCCCCCTAGGAGTATGCGCGTAGTACTTGATTTTTGATGACTTCTAAATTTTTTCAATAAGTATATGAGTTCTTTTGACTAATGTTGAGTCCATGGATTATACGCACTCTCACCTTTCCGCCTTTGCTAGCCTCTTCAGTACCGTGCATTGCCCTTTCTCACCTTGAGAGTTGGTGCAAACTTCGCCGGTGCATCCAAACCCCGTGATACGATACACTCTATCACACACAAACCTCCTTATATCTTCCTCAAAACAGCCACCATACCTACCTATTATGGCATTTCCATAGCCATTCCGAGATATATTGCCATGCAACTTCCATCATCATCATCATGACATACATTACTTTTGTCATATTGCCATTACATGATCATGTAGTTGACATCGTATTTGTGGCAAAGCCACCTTGCATTATTTTTCATACATGTCACTCTTGATTCATTGCACCATCCCGGTACACCACCGGAGGCATTCATATAGAGTCATATCTTGTTCAAATTTCGAGTTGTAATCTTTATGTTGTAATCAATAGAAGTGTGATGATCATCATTATTAGAGCATTGCCCAAAGAAAATAAAAAAGGCAAAAAGAAAAAAAATTCCCAAAAAAAGAAGAAAAAGAAAAAGGAAAAAAAGAAAAGAAAAGAAAAAGGGCAACGCTACTATCTTTTTTCCACACTTGTGCTTCAAAGTAGCACCTTGTTCTTCATGTAGTGAGTCTCATATATTGTGCTTCAAAGTAGCACCTTGTTCTTCATGTAGTGAGTCTCATAAGTTGTCTTTTTATACTAGTGGGAATTTTTCATTATAGAACTTGGCTTGTATATTCCTACGATGGGCTTCCTCAAATGCCCTAGGTATTCGTGAGCAAGCAAGTTTGATGCACACCCACTAGTTTTCTTTTGTTGAGCATTCATAGCTCTAGTGCATCCGTTGCATGGCAATCCCTACTCCTCATGTTGACATCAATTGATGGGCATCTCCATAGCCCGTTAATTATCCTCGTCAATGTGAGACTTTCTCCTTTTTTGTCTTCTCCACACAATCCCCATCATCATATTCTATTCCACCCATAGTGCTATATCCATGGCTCACGCTCATGTATTGCGTGAGGGTCGAAAAAGTTTGAGATTATTTAAGTATGAAACAATTGCTTGGCTTGTCATCGTGGGTATAGAAGTTGGGAACATCTTTGTGTGACGAAAATGAAGCATAGCCTAACTATATGATTTTGTAGGGATGAACTTTCTTTTGCCATGTTATTTTGAGAAGACATGATTGCTTTGATTAGTATGCTTGAAGTATTATTATTTTTGTGTCAATATGAACTTTTGTCTTTAATCTTTCGGATCTGAATATTCATATCACAATTAAGAAGATTTACATTGAAATTATGCCAAAGTATCACTCCGCATCAAAAATTCTTTTTTATCATTTACCTACTCAAGGACGGGCAGGAATTAAGCTTGGGGATGCCTGATACGTCTCCAACGTATCTATAATTTTTGATTGCTCCATGCTACTTTATCCACTGTTTTGGACTATATTGGGCTTTATTTTCCACTTTTATATTATTTTTGGGACTAACCTATTAACCGGAGGCCCAGCCCAGAATTGTTGTTTTTTGCCTATTTCAGTATTTCAAAGAAACGAAATATCAAACGGAGTCCAAACGGAATGAAACCTTCGGGAACGTGATTTTCTCACCGAACGTGATCCAGGAGACTTGGACCCTTCTCCAAGGAACAAAAGAGGCGGTCACGAGGGTGGAGGGCGCGCGCCGCCCCCCTGGGCGCGCCCCCCTACTTCGTGGGCCCCCTGCTGCTCCACCGACGTACTCCTTCCTCCTATATATGCCTACGTATCCCCGACAGATCAGAACAGGAGCCAAAAACCTAATTCCACCGCCGTAACCTTCTATATCCACGAGATCCCATCTTGGGGCCTGTTCCGGAGCTCCGCCGGAGGGGGCATCTACCACGGAGAGCTTCTACATCAACACCATAGCCCCTCCGATGAAGTGTGAGTAGTTTACTTTAGACCTTCGGGTCGATAGCTAGTAGCTAGATGGCTTCTTCTCTCTTTTTGGATCTCAATACAATGTTCTCCCCCTCTCTTGTGGAGAACTATTCGATGTAATCTTCTTTTTGCGGTGTGTTTGTTGAGACCGATGAATTGTGGGTTTATGATCCAAATTATCTATGGAAAATATTTGAATTATCTTTGCAAGTCTCTTCGAATTATCCGTTTGGTTTGGCCAACTAGATTGGTAGTTCTTGCAATGGGAGAAGTGCTTAGCTTTGGGTTCGATCTTGCGGTGTCCTTACCCAGTGACAGAAAGGGTTGCAAGAAACGTATTGTATTGTTGCCATCGAGGATAACAAGATGGGGTTTTTATCATATTGCATGACTTTATCCCTCTACATCATGTCATCTTGCTTAAGGCGTTACTCTTTTTTTAACTTAATACTCTAGATGCATGCTGGATAGCGGTCGATGAGTGGAGTAATAGTAGTAGATGCAGAATCGTTTTGATCTACTTGTCTTGGATGTGATGCCTATATACATGATCATTGCCTAGATATGTTCATAACTATGCTTAATTCTGTCAATTTCTCAACAGTAATTTGTTCACCCACCGTAGAATACTTATGCCCTTGAGAGAAGCCACTAGTGAAACCTATGGCCCCCGGGTCTATTCTCATCATATCAATCTCTATCGCTTTATTTACTTGCTTTGTTTTTTACTTTGCCTTTTATTTTTCACTTTGCATCTATCTATCAAAAATACCAAAAATATTATTTATCATCTCTATCAGATCTCACCCTCGTAAGTGACCGTGAAGGGATTGACAACCCCTAATCGCATTGGTTGCGAGTAGCTATCGTTTTGTGTAGGTACGAGGGACTTGTGCGTGGTCTCCTACTGGATTGATACCTTGGTTCTCAAAAACTGAGGGAAATACTTATGCTAATTTACTGCATCATCCTCTCCTCTTCGGGGAAATCCAACGCAGTGCTCAAGAGGTAGCACACCGCCGGAGCCTGAACATCCATGGCCTTCTAGATCCCTTCATCCTTGTTGATCTCTTCTGGTTCTTCTCTTTTCAGCTCTATCTTCAATAGCCAAGCATCCTTGTCTTTGTTGTTGGAGGAGGGTGACGTCATGATGCTCTAGATCTACAACAGAAACAACTCGAAACGAAAACAGAGGATATTTGCGTGATACGGTGGTCAAAACCTTTGGGATTATAAATAATGAATTTTTACCGACCAAAATACGTAACGTGCAAGAAAACGGAGTCCGGGAGGCGCACGAGGTGCCCACGAGACAGGGGGGCGCGCCCAGTAGGAGAGGGCGCGCCCTCCACTCTCGTGGGGGCATCGTGTCCCTTTCAGACTACTTCTTTCTTCCTAAAATTCTTAAATATTCCAAAACTGATAAAAATTGCCATTGGAGTCATTTTGGAGTCGGTTTACTTACCGTACCACATACATATTCCTTTTTGGAGTCTGGAACGTTCTGGAAAGTGTCCCTTGTGTATTCGTCAGGGGTTACGGTTTCAATAATATTAGTTTCAACATTGATAGGATTACCTGAAATATAATATTTAATTCTTTGACCGTCTACCACCCTTGGACTTGTGCCTTCGAAGTTGTTGATTTTTATGGCACCAAAACGATAGACCTCCTCGATAACGTATGGACCTTCCCATTTAGAGAAAAAATTTCCTGCAAAAAATCTTAAACGAGAGTTGAATAATAATACATAGTCTCCTATGTTAAACTCACGCTTTTGTATCCTTTTATCATGCCAGCGTTTGACTTTTTCTTTGAATAGCTTGGCATTCTCGTAGGCTTGGGTTCTCCCTTCATCAAGTGAGCTAATATCAAACAACCTCTTGTCACCAACAAGTTTGAAGTCATAATTGATCTCTTTAATAGCCCAACATACCTTATGTTCAAGTTCAAGAGGTAAATGACACACTTTTCCATAAACCATCTTATATGGAGACATACCCATAGGATTTTTGTATGCAGTTCTATAGGCCCATAATGCATCATCAAGTTTTTTGGACCAATTCTTTCTAGATCTATTCACAGTCTTTTGCAAAATTAATTTGAGCTCTCTATTGCTCAACTCTACTTGACCACTAGACTGCAGATGATAAGGAGATGCGACTCTATGATTAACATCATACTTGGCAAGCATCTTACGGAAAGCACCATGAATAAAATGTGAACCACCATCAGTCATAAGATATCTAGGGACTCCAAACCTCAGAAAAATAACTTCTTTAAGCATTTTAATAGAAGTGTTATGATCAGCACTACTAGTTGGAATAGCTTCTACCCACTTAGTAACATAATCAACAGCAACTAAAATATGTGTATAACCATTGGAGGCAGGAAAAGGTCCCATATAATCAAAGCCCCAAACATCAAATGGTTCAATAACAAGAGAATAATTCATAGGAATTTCTTGATGTCTACTAATGTTACCTACTCTTTGGCATTCATCACAAGATAAGACAAACTTACAAGCATCTTTGAAGAGAGTAGGCCAATAAAACCAGATTGTAGTACCTTATGTGCAGTTCTATCTCCAGCGTGGTGTCCTTGATACGTCTCCGTCGTATCTATAATTTTTGATTGTTCCATGCCAATATTCTTCAACTTTCATATACTTTTGGCAACTTTTTATACTATTTTTGGGACTAACATATTGATCCAGTGCCCAATGCCAGTTCCTATCTGTTGCATGTTTTATGTTTCGCAGAAAACCAATATCAAACGGAATCCAAACGGGATAAAAACGGACGGAGAATTATTTTGGAATATTTTTGATTTTGGGAGGTGGAATCAACGCGAAACGATGCCCGAGGTGGACACGAGATAGGGCCACGCCCCCTATCTCGTGGGCCACCCGTAAGGTGATTGACGCTCTTCTTTTGCCGCAAGAAAGCTAATTTTCGGGAAAAAAATCACGGCGAAGGTTTCAGGCCAATCAGAGTTACGGATCTCCATATATACACGAAACGGTGAAACAGAGCTAGGAGAGAACGCAGAAACAGAGAGATAGATCCAATCTCGGAGGGGCTCTCGCCCCTCCCAAGCCATCAGAGCCAAGGACCAGAGGGGAAACCCTTATCCCATCTAGGGAGAAGGTCAATGAAGAAGAAGAAGAAGGGGGCCCCTCTCCCCCTTGCTTTCGGTGGCGCCGGAACGCTGTCGGGGGCCATCATCATCACCGCGATCTTCACCAACACCGCCGCCATCTTCACCAACATCTCCACCAACTCTTCCTCCCTCTATGCAGCGGTGTAACCTCTCTCTTACCCGCTGTAATCTCTACATAAACATGGTGCTCAACGCTATATATTATTCCCCAATGATGTATGGCTATCTTATGATGTTTGAGTAGATCCGTTTTGTCCTATGGGTTAATTGATGATCGTGATTTGTTTGAGTTGCATGTTTTATTATTGGTGTTGTCCTATTGTGCCCTCCGTGTCGTGCAAGCGTGAGGGATTCCCGCTGTAGGGTTTGCAATATGTTTATGATTTGCTTATGGTGGGTTGCGTGAGTGACGGAAACACAAACCCGAGTAAGTAGGTTGTTTGCGTATGGGATAAAAGGGGACTTGATACTTTAATGCTATGGTTGGGTTTTACCTTAATGAATCTTTAGTATTTGCGGATGCTTGCTAGAGTTCCAATCATAAGTGCATAGAATTCCAAGTAAGGGATGATATGTTAGCTTATGCCTCTCCCTCAAATAGAATTGCAACAGTGATTACCGGTCTAGTTATCAATTGCCTTGGACAAATAACTTTCTCGTAACAAAAAGCTCTCTACTAATATTTACTTTCTTGCATCATTATCTAAATAGCCCCTAGTTTATGTTTACGTGCTCTTTATTGTCTTGCAAACCTATCCTTTCACTCCTAAAAAGTACTTCTAGTTTCATACTTGTTCTAGGTAAAGCGAACGTCAAGCGTGCGTAGAGTCGTATCAGTGGCCGATAGGACTTGAGAGAGTATTTGGTCTACCTTTAGATCCTCGTTGGGTTCGACACTCTTACTTATCGAAAGAGGCTACAACTATCCTGTATACTTGCGGGTTATCAAGACCTTTTTCTGGCGCCGTTGCCGGGGAGTCATAGCGCGGGGTGAATATTCTCGTGTGTGCTTGTTTGCTTTATCACTAAGTAATCTTTATTTGTTGTTCTTAGTTGTTCTCTATCTTTAGTTATGGATATGGAACACAAAAAACCAAAAAAATTAGTTGTACTTGCTACTCATGAGGATGGGGTAACTCCTAAAACCCTCGATTCTCATTATGTGAAAGATATTAAGTACTACTTTGATAATCCTGAGAAAGCCCCATTCAACTTTATAATGGGAGACACGTTGGATCAACGTGAATACTTTAGGGATTATCGCTCGACACAAAAAGGGAAACTATTATGGGATCAATTTATTATTTTGTGTTGGTATGCTCGTCAATTATGTGTGATGCATGATTATACTTGTTGCTCTAGGATGGAGGATCCACACCTTCCCTTTTCATGCAAATTCAATGATAATGAAACCTTGGCTTCTTATGCTAATGGTAGATATGATTACTATGATGTGGAACAAATAGAAGAATTTGTTGCTTTTATGGGTGCTTATGAGATTGAATCTATGTTTAAAGCGTTTGATGATTTTGATGATTCAGTTTGTAGGCCTGAAAATCTTGCTATACTTAGATATTGCTATGAAAATTATGAATACAATTACTATATTAATGCTTTTATGAAGGAAGTCTCCACTGTCCAAGAAGAGACTAATATTTTGCAGGAAGCTATGGAAGAAGAAATTGATGAAACTGTGAGCTCATTGGATGAAAAAGATGATGAGGAGAGCGAACAACAAAAGGAGGAAGAGCGGATTAGCTACCTGTGCCCACCTTCTAATGAGAGTAACCCTCCAACTCATACATTGTTTAACTCCCCTTCGTGCTTACCAAAGGATGATTCCTATGATGATTGCTATGATCCCTTGAATTTGTTTGAAATATCCCTTTTTGATGATGCTTGCTATGCTTGTGGCCAAGATGCCAATATGAATTATGCTTATGGAGATGAACTTGCTATAGTTCCTTATGTTAAACATGAGATTGTTGCTATTGCACCCACTCATGATAGACCTATTATCTTTTTGAATTCTCCCTACCACACTTTATCGGAGAAGTTTGTGCTTAGTAAGGATTATATTGTTGGGTTGCCTTTTACCGTTGCACATGATGATTTTGATATATATAATATGCATGTGCTTGCTGCTCCTACTTGCAATTATTATGAGAGAGGAACTATGTCTCCACCTCTCTATGTTTCCAACAAGATAGAAATGCAAGAAACTGCTTACACTATGCATTGGCCTTTACTTGGTGTGCATGAATTGTTCTTTTATGACATGCCGATGCATAGGAAGAGAGTAAGACTTCATTGTCGCATGATATATGTTACTTTGTGCTCACTACTAAATTACAAATCATTGTTAGTTAAAATTGTCTTTGATATACCTTGGGATCCAGGTGAATTCATTACTTGAGCACTAAATGCCTAGCTTAATGGATTTAAAGAAAGCGCTGCCAGAGAGACAACCCAGAAGTTTTAGAGAGTCATTTATTTCTGTTGAGTGCTTTCATATAGTTTAAAAACAAAATAAATAAATAGGGGAACCTAAAACTTTTCAAAAAGGAAAGTGAAAGTGAGAAAGACAAGCATTGTCGAAGTGGGAGAGCTCCTTGAAATTTGTTCATGCTCACGGAAACTTTGTGAATCTTGATTACAGAAACTTTTCATCAAAAATAATTATCCCCTTGTACAATTCCATTGTATTATAAAAATAATGTGCCAAGGTTTTCCTTTAGGATGTTTACAATGCTCGTTGGTTTGTACGGTGCAGGACAGAAACTTTGGCTGCAGTGCACAATTTTACATTTTCAGCTGGAACGTCAATTGGTTCTGATTCCTTTTACATTGTCTTTATATACAACATTTTTATTTTTCCTAATTTTGGTAGAATTTTTGGGGTACCAGAAGTATGGTGGATGTTCAGATTTCTACAGACTGTTCTGTTTTTGACAGATTCTGTTTCTGATGCATAGTTTGCTTGTTTTGATGAATCTATCAATTTATATTAGTGGATTAAGCCATGGAAAAGTTATATTACAGTATACACAATGCAAAAACAAAATATGAATTGGTTTGCAATAGTACTTAGAGTGGTGATTTGGTTTATTATACTAATGGATCTTACCGAGTTTTCGGTTGAAGTTTTGTGTGGATGAAGTGTCTAAACGAGGAGGTCTCGATATGAGGAAAAGGAAGTGAGGCAAGAGCTCAAGCTTGGGGATGCCCGAGGCACCCCAAGTAAATATTCAAGGAGACTCAAGCGTCTAAGCTTGGGGATGCCCCGGAAGGCATCCCCTCTTTCTTCAACAAGTATCGGTATGTTTTCGTATTCATTTCGTTCGTGCATTATGTGCAAGTCTTGGAGCGTCTTTTGTATTTAGTTTTCACTTTTATTTTATGCACCATGCTGGTATGAGATAGTCCGTGGTTGATTTATAGAATGCTCATTGCACTTCACTTAAATATTTTGAGTATGGCTTTATAGAATGCTTCATGGGCTTCACTTATGTCATTTGAAGTTTGGATTGCCTGTTTCTCTTCATATAGACAACCGCCATTTGTAGAATGCTCTTTTGCTTCACTTATAATTGTTAGAGCGTGGGCATATCTTTTGTAGAAAGAATTAAACTCTCTTGCTTCACTTATATCTATTTAGAGAGATGACAGGAATTGGTCATTCACATGGTTAGTCATAAAATCCTACATAAACTTGTAGATCGCTGAATATGATATGTTTGATTCCTTGCAATAGTTTTGCGATATAAAGGTGGTGATATTAGAGTCATGCTAGTGGGTGGTTGTGGATTGTAGAGACACTTGTGTTGAGGTTTGTGATTCCCGTAGCATGCACGTATGGTGAACCGCTTTGTGATGAAGTTGGAGCACAATTTTATTTATTGATTGTCTTCCTTATGAGTGGCGGTCGGGGACGAGCAATGGTCTTTTCCTACCAATCTATCCCCCTAGGAGCACGCACGTAGTACTTTGTTTTCAATGGCTTGTAGATTTTTGCAATAAGTATATGAGTTCTTTATGACTAATGTTGAGTCCATGGATTATACGCACTCTCACCCTTCCATCATTGCTAGCCTCTTCGGTACCGTGCATTGCCCTTTCTCACCTCAAGAGTTGGTGCAAACTTCGGCGGTCCATCCAAACCCCGTGATACGATACGCTCTGTCACACATAAGCCTCCTTATATCTTCCTCAAAACAGCCACCATACCTACCTATCATGGCATTTCCATAGCCATTCTGAGATATTGCCATGCAACTTTCATCATCATCATACACATGACTTGAGCATTCATTGTCATATTGCTTTGCATGATCATAAGATAGCTAGCATGATGTTATGTCATTGCTACGCTAGATCATTGCACATCCCAGTACACCGCCGGAAGCATTCATATAGAGTCATGTCTTTGTTCTAGATATTGAGTTGTAAGTAAATAAAATTGTGATGACCATCATTATTAGAGCATTGCCCCAGTGAGGAAAGGATGATGGAGACTATGATTCCCCCACAGGTCGGGATGAGACTCCGTACTTTATGAAAAATAAAAGAGGCCAAAGAAGCCCAAATAAAAAAAGGCCAAAGAAGCCCACCAAAAAGAAAGAGAAAAAATGAAAAAAAAATGAAAAAAAATGAGAGAAAAAGAGAGAAGGGGCAATGTTACTATCCTTTTACCACACTTGTGCTTCAGAGTAGCACCATGTTCTTCATAGAGAGAGCCTCCTATGCTTTCACTTTCATATACTAGTGGGAATTTTCATTATAGAACTTGGCTTGTATATTCCGATGATGGGCTTCCTCAAACGCCCGAGGTCTTCATGAGCAAGCAAGTTGGATGCACACCCACTTAGTTTCCAGTTTGAGCTTTCATACGCTTATAGCTCTTAGTGCATCCGTTGCATGGCAATCCCTACTCCTCGCATTGACATCAATTGATGGGCATCTCCATAGCCCGTTGATTAGCCGCGTCGATGTGAGACCTTCTCCCTTTTTGTCTTGTCCACATAACCCCCACCATCATATTCTATTCCACCTATAGTGCTATATCCATGGCTCACGCTCATGTATTGCGTGAAAGTTGAAAAAGTTTGAGATTATTAAAGTATGAAACAATTTCTTGGCTTGTCATCGGGGTTGTGCATGATTAAATACTTTGTGTGATGAAGATAGAGCAACAGCCAGACTATATGATTTTGTAGGGATAACTTTCTTTGGCCATGTTGTTTTGAAAAGACATGATTTCTTTATTGGTATGCTCGAAGTATTATTGTTTTTATGTCAAATGATAGACTATTGCTTTGAATCACTCGTGTCTTAATATTCATGCCATGATTAGACATATGATCAAGATTATGCTAGGTAGCATTCCACATCAAAAATTATCTTTTTTATCATTTACCTACTCGAGGACGAGCAGGAATTAAGCTTGGGGATGCTGATACGTCTCCGTCTTATCTATAATTTTTGATTGTTCCATGCCAATATTCTTCAACTTTCATATACTTTTGGCAACTTTTTATATTATTTTTGGGACTAACATATTGATCCAGTGCCTAGTGCCAGTTCATGTCTGCTGCATGTTTTATATTTCGCAGAAAACCAATATCAAACGGAATCCAAACGGGATAAAACGGACGGAGAATTATTTTGGAATATTTGTGATTTTTGGGAGGTGGAATCAACGCGAAACGATGCCCGAGGTGGCCACGAGATAGGGCCATGCCACCCCTCCAGGGGGTGCGCCCCCTATCTCGTGGGCCACCCGTAAGGTGGTTGACGCTCTTCTTTTGCTGCAAGAAAGCTAATTTTCAGAAAAAAATCACGGCGAAGATTTCAGGCCAATCGGAGTTACGAATCTCCATATATACACGAAACGGTGAAACAGAGCCAGGAGAGAACGCAGAAACAGAGAGGTAGATCCAATCTCGGAGGGGCTCTCGCCCCTCCCAAGCCATCGAAGCCAAGGACCAGAGGGGAAACCCTTCTCCCATCTAGGGAGAAGGTCAAGGAAGAAGAAGAAGAAGGGGGGCCCTCTCCCCCTTGCTTCTGGTGGCGCCGGAACGCTGCCGGGGGCCATCATCATCACCGCGATCTTCACCAACACTGCTGCCATCTTCACGAACATCTCCACCAACTCTTCCTCCCTCTATGCAGCGTTGTAACCTCTCTCTTACCCGCTGTAATCTCTGCTTAAACATGGTGCTCAATGCTATATATTATTCCCCAATGATGTATGGCTATCTTATGATGTTTGAGTAGATCCGTTTTGTCCTATGGGTTAATTGATGATCGTGATTGGTTTGAGTTGCATGCTTTATTATTGGTGCTGTCCTATTGTGCCCTCCGTGTCACGCAAGCGTGAGGGATTCCCGCTGTAGGGTTTGCAATATGTTTATGATTTGCTCATGGTGGGTTGCGTGAGTGACGGAAACACAAACCCGAGTAAGTAGGTTGTTTGCGTATGGGATAAAAGGGGACTTGATACTTTAATGCTATGGTTGGGTTTTACCTTAATGAATCTTTAGTATTTGTGGATGCTTGCTAGAGTTCCAATCATAAGTGCATAGAATTCCAAGTAAGGGATGATATGTTAGCTTATGCCTCTCCCTCAAATAGAATTGCAACAATGATTACCGGTCTAGTTATCAATTGCCTTGGACAAATAACTTTCTCGTAACAAAAAGCTCTCTACTAATATTTACTTTCTTGCATCTTTATCTAAACAGCCCCTAGTTTATGTTTACGTGCTCTTTATTGTCTTGCAAACCTATCCTTTCACTCCTACAAAGTACTTCTAGTTTCATACTTGTTCTAGGTAAAGCGAACGTCAAGCGTGCATAGAGTCGAATCAGTGGCCGATAGGACTTGAGAGAGTATTTGTTCTACCTTTAGCTCCTTGTTGGGTTCGACACTCTTACTTATCGAAAGAGGCTACAACTATCCCGTATACTTGCGGGTTTAAGATTCAGATTGACACTTGCGTAGAATCTGTTCCTGTTCATGCTCAGGCACACAACATCTAATAACACCATCTACTCCTTCTTTATAAAGGTGTGGGTCATCCCAAAAGTACTGTCTTAAATCATAAAAGAACTTTTTCTTTTGCTGGTATGTGAAACTAGGCGGTATAAATTTAGCAACAATGTAATTAGCATAATCAGCATACCAAGGAGCAGTATGAGAAGCATTAATGACCGCTAATTGTTCATCAGGAAAACTATCATCAATAGGCAGTGGGTCATCAAGAACATTCTCCAACCTAGGTAAGTTGTCTGCAACGGGGTTCTCAGCTCCCTTTCTATCAATAATGTGTAAATCAAATTCTTGGAGCAAGATAACCCATCTAATGAGCCTAGGCTTAGCATCTTTATTTTCCATAAGATATTTAATAGTAGCATGATCAGTGTGAATAGTAACTTTGGAATCACCAATATAAGGTCTAAACTTATCACATCCAAACACAACTGCTAAGAACTCTTTTTCAGTAGTAGCATAATTTCTCTGGGCAGTATCAAGAGTCTTACTAGCATACTGGATAACATTCAATTTCTTATCAACTCTTTGCCCTATAATAGTACCTACTGCATAATTACTAGCATCGCACATAATTTCAAAAGGTAAATTCCAATCAGGTGGCTGAACAATAGGTGCAGTGATCAAAGCTTTCTTAAGTATTTCAAATGCCTCTACACAATCATCATCAAAGACAAAAGGAATATCTTTTTGCAATAAATTAGTCAGAGGCCTAGAGATTTTAGAAAAGTCCTTAATGAACCTCCTATAAAATCCGGCATGACCAAGGAAACATCTTATACCTTTTATGTCCTTGGGACATGGCATCTTTTCAATAGCATAAACTTTGGCTTTATCAACTTCAATACCTCTCTCGGAGATCTTATGCCCCAAGACGATGCCTTCATTAACCATAAAGTGACATTTTTCCCAATTGAGGACGAGACTAGTGTCTTCACATCTCTGCAAAACTCGATCAAGATTGCTCAAACAATCATCAAAAGAGGATCCATAATCGGAGAAGTCATCCATGAATACCTCATAAATCTTTTCACAAAAATCAGAGAATATAGCCATCATGCATCTTTGAAAGGTAGCAGGTGCATTACATAAACCAAAAGGCATACGTCTATAAGCAAAATTACCAAAAGGGCAAGTAAAAGTAGTTTTAGATTGATCCTTCGCTGACACAGGTATTTGAGAGAAGCCAGAATAACCATCTAGAAAGCAGAAATGTGTGTGTTTGGATAGTCTTTCTAGCATTTGATCAATAAAAGGTAAAGGGTAATGATCTTTCTTAGTAGCTTTATTTAACTTACGGAAATCAATTACCATCCTATAACCTGTAATAACTCTTTGCGGGATCAATTCATCTTTGTCATTAGGAACAACGGTAATACCTCCCTTTTTAGGAACACAATGGACATGGCTTACCCATTCACTATCAGCAACGGGATAAATAATACCTGCCTCAAGGAGCTTTAGTATCTCCTTTCTTACCACTTCTTTCATCTTGGGATTTAGTCGTCATTGAGGATCTCTAACTGGTTTGGCATCTTTCTCCACTGTAATTTTGTGTTGGCATAATGTGGGACTAATACCCTTAAGATCATCCAAAGTATATCCAATAGCTGCTCGGTGATTCTTCAGAGTTTTCAATAATCTTTCTTCTTCTTGCTCTGAAAGGTTAGCACTAATAATAATAGGATATATTTTATTTTCATCAAGATAAGCATACTTAAGATTATCAGGTAAAGGTTTGAGTTCAAACACGGGATCACCCTTGGGTGGAGGGGGATCCCCAAGAATTTGAATGGGAAGGTTATGTTTCAGCATAGGTTCCTGTTTGAGGAACACTTCATCTGTTTCCCTTCTTTCCTTCATAAACATATCGTTTTCATGATCTAAGAAATATTGTTCTAACGGATCAGTAGGAGGCACAACAATGGAAGCAATACCAATAATCTCATCCTTACTAGGTGGTTCCCTATCACGAGGTTGTCTACGAAACTTAGCAAAATTAAACTCATGAGACATACCATCTATGCCAACGGTGACAGTATCTTTTTCACAATCAATCTTAGCACTAGCTGTATTCAAGAAGGGTCTACCAAAAATAATGGGACAAAAATCATCTTGTGGGGAACCAAGAACAAGAAAATCAGCAGGGTATTTAACCTTCCCACACAAGACTTCAACATCTCTAACAATCCCAACTGGTTTAATGGTATCCCTATTAGCAAGCTTAATAGTAACATCAATGTCTTCTAATTCAACGGGTGCAATGTCGTGCATAATTTCTTTATATAGATCATAAGGTATCGCACTAGCACTTTCACCCATATCACATAAGCCATGATAAAAATGATCTCCTATTTTAACAGAAATAACAGGAATGCCTATGACAGGTCTATGTATCTTAGTATCTGGTCTAGCAATATTAGCAGTTTCACCATAGAAATAAATAACATGCCCATCTAAATCATCATCCAAGAGATCTTTAACCATAGCAATACTAGGTTCAACATTGATTTGCTCAGGAGGTGTATAAGTCCTAGTATTACTCTTACGAACAACAGACAAATTTTTAGCATGATCCTTTATCCTAAAAGGAAAAGGAGGTTTCTCAACATAAGTAGTAGGAACAATAGGATCACTATAGGTGATAGTATTTTCTTCAACTGTAATAGGTGCAACTACTTTCACTTCAACAGGAGGATTATATTTAAACCACTTCTCTTTAAGGAGATCAACGTGAGTAGCAAAAGATTCACAGAAAGAAGCTACTGTCTCAGAGTCAAGTCCATACTTAGCGCTAAATCCACGAAAAGCATCGGTATCCACAAAAGATTTAACACAATCGAACTTAGGTGTCATACCTGACTCCTTACCATCGTCGGAACCCCAATCTTCAGAGTTGTGTTTAATTCTTTCCAATAAGTGCCATTTGAAATCAATAGTCTTCAGCATATAAGAACCAGCACAGGAAGTATCGAGCAGGTTGCGATTATCAAGAGAAAGCCGAGCATAAAAGTTTTGAATAATCATTTCCCTGGAGAGCTCATGATTGGCGCATGAATATAAAATTGACTTAAGACTCCCCCAAGCTTGAGCGATGCTTTCTCCTTCGCGAGGCCAGAAATTATATATGTAATTACAATCACGATGAACAAGATGCATAGGATAGAACTTCTCGTGAAATTCCAACTTCAATCGCTTATAATTCCAAGATCTCGTATCATCACATAGCCTATACCATGTCAATGCATCTCCCTTCAAAGATAAAGGGAAGACCTTCCTTTTGACAACATCATCGGGAATACCTACAAGCTTAAATAATCCACAAACTGTTGGGGAACGTTGCAGAAAATTAAAAATTTTCCTACGGTTTCACCAAGATCCATCTATGAGTTCATCTAAGCAATGAGTGATAGGAGAGAGATGCATCTACATACCACTTGTAGATCGCGGGCAGAAGCGTTCAAGGGAACGGGGATGATGGAGTCGTACTCGCCGTGATCCAAATCACCGATGACCAAGTGCTGAACGGGCAGCACCTCCGCGTTCAACACACGTACGGAGCGGATGACGTCTCCTCCTTCTTGATCCAGCAAGGGTGAAGGAGAGGGCTCCAGCAGCAGCACGATGGCGTGGTGATGGTGGAGAGGCAGTACTCCGACAGGGCTTCGCCAAGCACTTAACGAAGGAGGAAAGGTGTTGGGGATGGGAGGGGCTGCGCCTTGGATGTCTTGTGCAGCCCTCCCCTCGCCCCACTATTTATAGGGGAAGGGGGAAGGGGGCCGGCCCCCTCTATATGAGATCTAGACGGGGGGGCAAGGGAGGGGGCTTGCCCCCCAAGCAAGGGGGCGCCCCCACTAGGGTTTCCCCCCAAACCCTGGGCACATGGGCCCAAGGGGGGGCGCCCAGCCCTCCAGGGGCTGGTTCCCTGCCCCCTACGGCCCATGAGGCCCTCCGAGAGGGGTGGCCCCTCCCGGTGGACCCCAGGAACCCCTCCGGTGGCCCCGGTACAATACTGATATGCCCCCAAAACTTTCCGGTGACCGTATGACAACTTCCCATATATAAATCTTCACCTCCGGACCATTCCGGAACTCCTCGTGACGTCCGGGATCTCATCCGGGACTCCGAACAACATTCGGTAACCACATACAAGTCTTCCTAATAACCCTAGCGTCACCGAACCTTAAGTGTGTAGACCCTACGGGTTCGGGAGACATGCAAACATGACCGAGACGGCTCTCCGGTCAATAACCAACATTGGGATCTAGATACCCATGTTGGCTCCCACATGCTTCTCGATGATCTCATCGGATGAACCACGATGTCGAGGATTCAATCAACCCTGTATACAATTCCCTTTGTCAAATGGTACGTTACTTGCCCGAGACTCGATCGTCGGTATCCCAATACCTCATTCAGTCTTGTTACCGGCAAGTCACTTTACTCGTACTGTAATGCATGATCCCGTGACCAAACACTTGGTCACTTTGAGCTCATTATGATGATGCATTACCGAGTGGGCCCAGAGATACCTCTCTGTCATACGGAGTGACAAATCCCAGTCTCGATCTGTGTCAACCCAACAAACACTTTCAGAGATACCTGTAGTGCACCTTATAGTCACCCAGTTACGTTGTGACGTTTGGTACACCCAAAGCACTCCTACGGTATCCGGGAGTTACATGATCTCATGGTCTAAGGAAGAGATACTTGACATTGGAAAAGCTCTAGCAAAATGAACTACACGATCTTGTGCTATGCTTAGGATTGGGTCTTGTCCATCACATCATTCTCCCAATGATGTGATCCCGTTATCAACGACATCCAATGTCCATAGTCAGGAAACCATGACTATCTGTTGATCAACGAGCTAGTCAACTAGAGGCTCACTAGGGACATGTTTTGGTCTAAGTATTCACACGTGTATTACGATTTCCGGATAATACAATTATAGCATGAATAAAAGACAATTATCATGAACAAAGAAATATAATAATAATCCTTTTATTATTGCCTCTAGGGCATATTTCCAATAGTCTCCCACTTGCGCTAGAGTCAATAATCTAGTTACATTGTGATGAATCGAACACCCATAGAGTTCTGGTGTTGATCATGTTTTGCTCACGGAAGAGGTTTAGTCAACGGATCTGCGACATTCAGATCCGTATGTACTTTGCAAATATCCATGTCTCCATCTTGAACATTTTCACAGATGGAATTGAAACGACGCTTGATGTTCCTGGTCTTCTTGTGAAACCTGGGCTCCTTGGCAAGGGCAATAGCTCCAGTGTTGTCACATAAGAGTTTGATCGGCCCCGATGCATTGGGTATGACTCCTAGGTCGGTGATGAACTCCTTCACCCAAATTGCTTCATGCGCTGCTCCGAGGCTGCCATGTATCCCGCTTCACATGTAGATCCCGCCACGACGCTCTGCTTGCAGCTGCACCAGCTTACTGCCCCACCATTCAACATATACACGTATCCGGTTTGTGACTTAGAGTCATCCAGATCTGTGTCGAAGCTAGCGTCGACGCAACCCTTTACGACGAGCTCTTCGTCACCTCCATAAACGAGAAACATGTCCTTTGTCCTTTTCAGGTACTTCAGGATATTCTTGACCGCTGTCCAGTGTTCCTTGCCGGGATTACTTTGGTACCTTCCTACCAAACTTACGGCAAGGTTTACATCAGGTCTGGTACACAGCATGGCATACATAATAGATCCTATGGCTGAGGCATAGGGGATGACACTCATCTCTTCTTTATCTTTTGTCATGGTCGGGCATTGAGCCGAGCTTAATCTCACACCTTGCAATACAGGCAAGAACCCTTTCTTGGACTGATCCATTTTGAACTTCTTCAAAATCTTATCAAGGTATGTGCTTTGTGAAAGACCTATGAGGCGTCTCGATCTATCCCTATAGATTTTGATGCCTAATATGTAAGCAGCTTCTCCAAGGTCCTTCATTGAAAAACACTTATTCAAGTAGGCCTTAATGCTGTCCAAAAATTCTATATCATTTCCCATCAAAAGTATGTCATCTACATATAATATGAGAAATGCTACAGAGCTCCCACTCACTTTCTTGTAAACGCAGGCTTCTCCATAAGTCTGCATAAACCCAAACGCTTTGATCATCTCATCAAAGCGAATGTTCCAACTCCGAGATGCTTGCACCGGCCCATAAATGGATCGCTGGAGCTTGCATACTTTGTTAGCATTCTTAGGATCGACAAAACCTTCCGCCTGCATCATATACAGCTCTTCCTTAAAATAACCGTTAAGGAATGCCGTTTTGACATCCATCTGCCATATCTCATAATCATAGTATGCGGCAATTGCTAACATGATTCGGACGGACTTAAGCTTCGCTACGGGAGAGAAAGTCTCATCATAGTCAACCCCTTGAACTTGTCGATAACCCTTAGCGACAAGTCGAGCTTTATAGATGGTGACATTACCATCCGCGTCCGTCATCTTCTTAAAGATCCATTTGTTTTCTATCGCTCGCCGATCATCGGGTAAGTCAGTCAAAGTCCATACTTTGTTTTCATACAAGGATTCTATCTCAGATTGCATGGCTTCTAGCCATTTGTTGGAATCTGGGCCCGCCATCGCTTCTTCATAGTTCGAAGGTTCACCGTTGTCTAACAACATGATTTCCAGGACAGGGTTGCCATACCACTCTGGTGTGGAACGTGTCCTCATGGACCTACGAAGTTAGTAGCAACTTGATCCGAAGTACCTTGATCATCATCATTAATTTCCTCTCCAGTCGGTGTAGGCACCACAGGAACATTTTCCTGAGCTGCACTACTTTCCGGTTCAAGAGGTAGTACTTCATCGAGTTCTACTTTCCTCTCACTTACTCCTTTCAAGAGAAACTCCTTTTCTAGAAAGGATCCATTCTTGGCAACAAAGATCTTGCCTTCGGATCTAAGGTAGAAGGTATACCCAATGGTTTCCTTGGGGTATCCTATGAAGACGCATTTTTCCGACTTGGGTTCGAGCTTTTCAGGTTGAAGTTTCTTGACATAAGCATCGCATCCCCAAACTTTTAGAAACGACAGCTTAGGTTTCTTCCCAAACCATAATTCATACGGTGTCGTCTCAACGGATTTAGACGGTGCCCTATTTAAAGTGAATGTAGCTGTCTCTAGAGCGTATCACCAAAATGATAGCGGTAAATCGGTAAGAGACATCATAGATCGCACCATATCCAATAGAGTGCGATTACGATGTTCGGACACACCGTTACGATGAGGTGTTCCAGGCGGCGTGAGTTGTGAAACGATTCCACATTTTCTTAAGTGTGTACCAAATTCGTGACTTAAATATTCTCCTCCACGATCCGATCGTAAGAATTTTATCTTTCGGTCACATTGATTCTCTACTTCATTCTGAAATTCCTTGAACTTTTCAAAGGTCTCAGACTTGTGTTTCATCAAGTAGACATACCCATATCTACTCAAGTCATCAGTGAGAGTGAGAACATAACGATATCCTCCGCGAGCCTCAACGCTCATTGGACCGCACACATCGGTATGTATGATTTCCAATAAATTGGTTGCTCGCTCCATTGTTCCGAGAACGGAGTCTTGGTCATTTTGCCCATGAGGCATGGTTCGCATGTGTCAAATGATTCATAATCGAGAGACTCTAAAAGTCCATCAGCATGGAGCTTCTTCATGCGCTTGACACCAATGTGACCAAGGCGGCAGTGCCACAAGTATGTGGGACTATCGTTATCAACTTTACATCTTTTGGTATTCACACTATGAATATGTGTAATATTACGTTCGAGATTCATTAAGAATAAACCATTGACCATCGGGGCATGACCATAAAACATATCTCTCATATAAATAGAACAACCATTATTCTCGGATTTAAATGAGTAGCCATCTCGCATCAAACGAGATCCAGATACAATGTTCATGCTCAAACTTGGCACTAAATAACAATTATTGAGGTTTAAAACTAATCCCGTAGGTAAATGTAGAGGTAGCGTGCCGACGGCGATCACATCGACCTTGGAACTATTCCCGACGCGCATCGTCACCTCGTCCTTCGCCAGTCTCCGCTTATTCCGCAGCTCCTGCTGTAAGTTACAAATATGAGCAACGGCACCGGTATCAAATACCCAGGAGTTACTACGAGTATTGGTAAGGTACACATCAATTACATGTATATCAACTATACATTTAGTGTTTCCGGCCTTCTTGTCCGCTAAGTATTTGGGGCAGTTCCGCTTCCAGTGACCCTTCCGTTTGCAATAAAAGCACTCAGTCTCAGGCTTGGGTCCATTCTTTGACTTCTTCCCGGCAACTGGCTTACCGGGCGCAGCAACATCTTTGCCGTCCTTCTTGAAGTTCTTCTTACCCTTGCCCTTCTTGAACTTAGTGGTCTTATTGACCATCAACACTTGATGTTCTTTCTTGATTTCAACCTCTGCTGACTTCAACATTGAAAATACTTCAGGAATGGTCTTCACCATCCCCTGCATATTGTAGTTCAACACAAAGCTCTTGTAGCTCGGTGGGCGCGACTGAAGGATTCTGTCAATGAAAGCCTCGTCCGGAAGGTTGATCTCCAGCTGGGACAGGCGGTTGTGCAACCCAGACATTTTGAGTATGTGCTCACTGACAGAACTGTTTTCCTCCATCTTACAACTATAGAACTTGTCGGAGACTTCATATCTCTCGACCCGGGCATGAGCTTGAAAAACCATTTTCAGCTCCTCGAACATCTCATATGCTCCGTGTCGCTCAAAACGCTTTTGGAGCCCCGGTTCTAAGCTGTAAAGCATGACGCACTGAACGAGGGAGTAATCATCAGCACGTGACTGCCAAGTGTTTATAACGTCTTGGTTCTCTGGGATTGGTGCTTCACCTAGTGGTGCTTCTAGGACATAATCTTTCTTGGCTGCTATGAGGATGATCCTCAGGTTCCGGACCCAGTCCGAATAGTTGCTGCCATCATCTTTCAGCTTGGTTTTCTCTAGGAACGCGTTGAAGTTCATGTTGACATGAGCGTTGGCCATTTGATCTACAAGACATATTTTGCAAAGGTTTTAGACTAAGTTCATGATAATTAAGTTCATCTAATCAAATTATTTAATGAACTCCCACTCAGATTAGACATCCCTCTAGTCATCTAAGTGTTACATGATCCGAGTCGACTAGGCCGTGTCCGATCATCACGTGAGACGGACTAGTCATCATCGGTGAACATCTCCATGTTGATCGTATCTTCCATACGACTCATGTTCGACCTTTCGGTCTCTTGTGTTCCAAGGCCATGTCTATACATGCTAGGCTCGTCAAGTTAACCCTAAGTGTTTATGCATGTGTAAAACTGTCTTACACCCGTTGTATGTGAACGTAAGGATCTATCACACCCGATCATCACGTGGTGCTTCAAAACGACGAACTTTAGCAACGGCGCACAGTTAGGGGGAACACTTTCTCGAAATTATTATAAGGGATCATCTTATTTACTACCGTCGTTCTAAGTAAACAAGATGCATAAACATAATAAACATCACATGCAATTATATAATAGTAACATGATATGGCCAATATCATATAGCTCCTTTGATCTCCATCTTCGGGGCTCCATGATCATCTTCGTCACCGGCATGACACCATGATCTCCATCATCGTGTCTTCATGAAGTTGTCACGCCAACGACTACTTCTACTTCTATGGCTAACGCGTTTAGCAATAAAGTAAAGTAATTTACATGGCGTTCTTCAATGACACGCAGGTCATACAAAAAATAAAGACAACTCCTATGGCTCCTGCCGGTTGTCATACTCATCGACATGCAAGTCGTGATTCCTATTACAAGAACATGATCTCATACATCACAATATGTCATTCATCATTCATCACAACTTCTGGCCATACCACATCACATGACAATTGCTGCAAAAACAAGTTAGACGTCCTCTAATTGTTGTTGCATCTTTTATGTGGCTGCAATTGGGTTCTAGCAAGAACGTTTTCTTACCTACAAATAACCACAACGTGATTTTCTCAACTTCTATTTACCCTTCATAAGGACCCTTTTCGTCGAATCCGCTCCAAATAAAGTGGGAGAGACAAACACCCGCTAGCCACCTTATGCAACTAGTGCATGTCAGTCGGTGGAACCTGTCTCACGTAAGCGTACGTGTAAGGTCGGTCCGGCCGCTTCATCCCACAATATCGCTGAAGCAAAATAAGACTAGTAGCGGCAAGCAAGTTGACAAGATCTACGCCCACAACAAAATTGTGTTCTACTCGTGCAATAGAGAACTACGCATAAACCTAGCTCATGATGCCACTGTTGGGGAACGTTGCAGAAAATTAAAAAAATTCCTACGGTTTCACCAAGATCCATCTATGAGTTCATCTAAGCAACGAGTGATAGGAGAGAGATGCATCTACATACCACTTGTAGATCGCGTGCGGAAGCGTTCAAGGGAACGGGGATGATGGAGTCATACTCGCCGTGATCCAAATCACCGATGACCAAGTGCCGAACGGACATCACCTCCGCGTTCAACACACGTATGGAGCGGATGACGTCTCCTCCTTCTTGATCCAGCAAGGGGGAAGGAGAGGTTGAGGAAGAAGGCTCCAGCAGCAGCACGATGGCGTGGTGATGGTGGAGAGGCAGTACTCCGACAGGGCTTCGCCAAGCACTTAACGGAGGAGGAGAGGTGTTGGGGAGGGGAGGGGCTGCGCCTTGGATGTCTTGTGCAGCCCTCCCCTCGCCCCACTATTTATAGGGGAAGGGGGAAGGGGGCCGGCCCCCTCTAGATGAGATCTAGAGGGGGGGCGGCCAAGGGAGGGAGCTTGCCCCCCAAGCAAGGGGGGCGCCCCCACTAGGGTTTCCCCCCAACCCTAGGCGCACGGGCCCAAGGGGGGGCGCCCAGCCCTCTAGGGGCCGGTTCCCTACCCCCTACGGCCCATGAGGCCCTCCGAGAGGGGTGGCCCCTCCCGGTGGACCCCCGGAACCCCTCTGGTGGCCCCGGTACAATACCGATATGCCCCCGAAACTTTCCGGTGACCGTATGACAACTTCCCATATATAAATCTTCACCTCCGGACCATTCCGGAACTCCTTGTGACGTCCGGGATCTCAGCCGGGACTCCGAACAACATTCGGTAATCAAATACAAGTCTTCCTAATAACCCTAGCGTCATCGAACCTTAAGTGTGTAGACCCTACGGATTCGGGAGACATGCAGACATGACCGAGATGGCTCTCCGGTCAATAACCAACAACGGGATCTAGATACCCATGTTGGCTCCCACATGCTCCTCGATGATCTCATCGGATGAACCACGATGTCGAGGATTCAATCAACCCCGTATACAATTCCCTTTGTCAAACGGTACGTTACTTGCCCGAGACTCGATCGTCGGTATCCCAATACCTCGGTCAGTCTCGTTACCGGCAAGTCACTTTACTCGTACCGTAATGCATGATCCCGTGACCAAACACTTGGTCACTTTGAGCTCATTATGATGATGCATTACCGAGTGGGCCCAGAGATACCTCTCCGTCATACGGAGTGACAAATCCCAGTCTCGATCCGTGTCAACCCAACATACACTTTCGGAGATACCTGTAGTGCACCTTTATAGTCACCCAGTTACGTTGTGACGTTTGGTACACCCAAAGAACTCCTACGGTATCCGGGAGTTACACGATCTCATGGTCTAAGGAAGAGATACTTGACATTGGAAAAGCTCTAGCAAAACGAACTACACGATCTTGTGCTATGCTTAGGATTGGGTCTTGTCCATCACATCATTCTCCCAATGATGTGATCCCATTATCAACGACATCCAATGTCCATAGTCAGGAAACCATGACTATCCGTTGATCAACGAGCTAGTCAACTAGAGGCTCACTAGGGACATGTTTTGGTCTAAGTATTCACATGTGTATTACGATTTCCGGATAATACAATTATAGCATGAATAAAAGACAATTATCATGAACAAAGAAATATAATAATAATCCTTTTATTATTGCCTCTAGGTCATATTTCCAACACAAACTTCATCCACAAAGATAAGGTGTAAATCGGGACGCAATGTTCCATCTCCTGCAAATGGATTAGCTAGGAGTTTCTCTATCATACCCGAAGGAATCTCAAAGTAAATATTTTCATAAAGTTCAGTAGGTTGACGAGCAACTCTTTGCTCTTATGGTCGGGGTGAAGATACCCCGAACAAGCCCCTCAAAGGATTAATTTCCATAGTGACAAGTAACAGAAAATTTCAATACACTATATAAATGTTTCCTTACCAAGTTCCACTCACCAAAAGCGCTACACTCCCCGGCAACGGCCAGAAAAGAGTTTTGATGACCCACAAGTGTAGGGGATCAATCGTAGTCCTTTCGATAAGTAAGAGTGTCGAACCCAACGAGGAGCAGAAGGAAATGATAAGCGGTTTTCAGTAAGGTTTTCTCTGCAAGCACTGAAATTGTAGGTGATAGATAGTTTTGTGATAAGATAAATGATAACGAGTAACAAGTAAATAAAGTAAATAAAGTGCAGCAAGGTGGCCCAATCCTTTATGTAGCAAAGGATAAGCCTGGATAATTTCTAATAATGATAAAGGAGCTCCCGAGGACACATGGGAATTATCGTCAAGCTAGTTTTCATCACGTTCATATGATTCGCGTTCGGTACTTTGATAATTTGATATGTGGGTGGACCGGTGCTTGGGCACTGCCCTTACTTGGACAAGCATCCCACTTATGATTAACCCCTATTGCAAGCGTCCACAACTACAAAAGAAGTATTAAGGTAAACCTAACCACATCATTAAACATATGGATCCAAATCAGCCCCTAACGAAGCAACGCATAAACTAGGGTTTAAGCTTCCGTCACTCTAGCAATCCATCATCTACTTATTACTTCCCAATGCCTTCCTCTAGGCCCAAATAATGGTGAAGTGTCATGTAGTCGACGTTCACATAACACCACTAGAGGAAAAGACAACATACATCTCATCAAAATATCGAACGAATACCAAATTCACATGACTACTAATAGCAAGACTTCACCCATGTCCTCAGGAACAAACGTAACTACTCACAAAGCATATTCATGTTCATAATCAGAGGAGTAATAATATGCATAAAGGATCTGAACATATGATCTTCCACCAAGTAAACCAATTAGCATCAACTACAAGGAATGATCAACACTACAAGCAACCCACGGGTACCAATTTGTGGTTTTGATACAAGATTGGATACAAGAGATGAACTGGGGTTTTGAGAGGAGATGGTGCTGGTGAAGATGTTGATGGAGATTGACCCCCTCCCGATGAGAGGATCGTTGGTGATGATGTTGGTGATGATTTCCCCCTCCCAGAGGGAAGTGTCCCCGGCAGAACAGCTCCGTCGGAGCCCTAGATTGGTTCCGCCAAGGTTCCGCCTCGTGGCGGCGGAGTTTCGTCCCGTAAGCTTGACCATGATTTTTTCCTGGGTAAAAGCTCTGATATAGCAGAAGATGGACACCGGGGGCCCAGGAGACAGGGGGCGCGCCCAGTAGGGGGGGGGGCGCCCCCACTCTCCTAGCCAAAGTGTGGGCCCCCTGATGTATTTCTTTTGCTCAATAATTCTTATTAATTCCAAAAATAGGTTTTATGGAGTTTCAAGATTTTTGGAGTAGTGCAGAATAGGTTTCCAATGTTTGCTCCTTTTCCAGCCAGAATTCCAGCTGCCGGCATTCCCCCTCTTCATGGTAAACCTTGTAAAATAAGAGAGAATAGCCATAAGTATTGAGATATAATGTGTAATAGCAGCCCATAATGCAATAAATATTGATATAAAAGCATGATGTAAAATGGACGTATCAGTCCGCACCAAAGTGGTACGGTAATCCTATTCTGGAAGTCATGTTAGTAGACCGTGATGAACCTACGAACTATGAGGAAGCGATGATGAGGCCAGATTTCGCGAAATGGCTTGAGGCCATGAAATCTGAGATGGGATCCATGTATGAGAACAAAGTGTGGACTTTGGTGGACTTGCCCGATGATCGGCAAGCCATATTAAATAAATGGATCTTCAAGAGGAAGATGGACACTGATAGTAGTGTTACTATCTACAAAGCTCGACTTGTCGCAAAAAGGTTTTTCACAAGTTCAAGGTGTTGACTACAATGAGATTTTCTCAACTGTAGTGATGCTTAAATCCGTCCAAATCATGTTAGCATTTGCCATATTTTATGAAATCTGGCAAATGGATGTCAAAACTGCATTCCTTAAATGGATATTTCTTAAAGAAGAGTTGTATATGATGCAACCAAAAGGTTTTTGTCAATCCTAAAGGTACTAACAAGGTGTGCAAGCTCCAGCGATCCATCCATGGACTGGTGCAAGCATCTCGGAGTTGGAATATACGCTTTGATGAGTTGATCAAAGCATATAGTTTTATACAGACTTGCGATGAAGCCTCTATTTACAAGAAAGTGAGTGGGAGCATGATATGTCTCCAACGTATATATAATTTTTTATTGTTCCATGCTATTATATTACCCCTTTTGGATGTTTATGGGCTTTATTTTACACATTTATATCATTTTTGGGACTAACCTACTAACCGGAGGCCCAGCCCGTATTGCTGTTTTTTTGCCTATTTCAGTATTTCAAAGAAAAGGAATATCAAACGGAGTCCAAATGGAATGAAACCTTCGGGGGCGTGATTTTTGGAACGAACGCGATCTAGAGGACTTGGAGTGCAAGTCAAGAAGCAGCCGAAGCTTCCACGAGATAGGAGGGCGCCCCCCCCCATAGGGCGCGCCCCCTGTCTCGTGGGCCCCTCGGGCGTCCACCGACGTACTTCTTCCTCCTATATAAGCCTACATACCCCAAAAACATCTAGGGAGTCAACGAAACACAATTTCCACCACCGTAGCCTTCTTCCTCCTAAACAAAAGCGAAGTGCCCATAAAAGTTAGACAAATGTGAAGCTTTTGAGCATGTGAGAGGACCTGGTGCATTGATGTCGTCGAGGATTTTGTGAATCTGCACTTCATTTGCCACGCGAGGATAAGCAGGTTGACGACTAATACGTCTCCAATGTATCTATAATTTTTGATTGTTCCATGCTATTATATTACCCCTTTTGGATGTTTATGGGCTTTATTTTACATATTTATATCATTTTTGGGACTAACCTACTGACCGGAGGCCCAGCCCATATTGCTGTTTTTTTTACTGTTTCAGTATTTCAAAGAAAAGGAATATCAAACGGAGTCCAAACGGAATGAAACCTTCGGGAGCGTTATTTTTGGAACAAATCTGATCCGGAGAGCTTGGAGTGCAAGTCAAGAAGCCTCCGAGGGCCCAACGAGATAGGAGGGCGCCCCCCTGTAGGGCGCGCCCCCTATCTTGTGGGCCCCTCGGGCGGCCACCAACGTACTTCTTCCTCCTATATATACCTACGGACCCCGAAAACATCCAGGAGCACCACGAAACACAATTTCCACCGCCGTAAACTTCTGTATTCGCGAGATCCCATCTTGGAGCCTTCGCTGGCACTCTGCCGGAGGGGGAATCGACCACGGAGGGCTTCTACATCAACACCATAGCCCCTCCGATGAGTTGTGAGTAGTTTACCACAGACCTACGGGTCCATAGTTATTAGCTAGATGACTTCTTCTCTCTTTTTGGATCTCAATACAATGTTCTCCCCCTCTCTTGTGGAGATCTATTCGATGTAATCTCTTTTTGCGGTGTGTTTGTCGAGATCTGATGAATTGTGGGTTTATGATCAAGTTTATCTATGAATAATATTGGAATCTTCTCTGAATTCTTTTATGTATGATTGAGTTATCTTTGCAAGTCTCTTCGAATTATCAGTTTGGTTTGGCCTACTAGATTGATCTTTCTTGCCATGGGAGAAGTGCTTAGCTTTGGGTTCGATCTTGCGGTGTCCTTACCCAGTGACAGAAAGGGTTGAAAGGAACGTATTGTATTGTTGCCATCGAGGATAACAAGATGGGGTTTATATCATATTGCTTGAGTTTATCCCTCTACATCATGTCATCTTGCTTAATGCGTTACTCTGTTCTTATGAACTTATGTATGATTGAATACTTTGTGCGATGATTAAATACTTTGTGCGATGAAGATAGAGCATAGCCAGACTATATGATTTTGTAGGGATAACTTTCTTTAGCCATGTTATTTTGAGAAGACATGATTAATTTGATTAGTATGCTTGAAGTATTACTATTTCTTATGTCAATATGAACTTTTATTTTGTATTCATTTGGATCTGAACATTCATGCCACAATAAAGAAAATTACATTATGAATTATGCTAGGTAGCATTCCACATCAAAAATTCTCTTTTTATCATTTACCTACTCGAGGACGAGTAGGAATTAAGCTTGGGGATGCTTGATACATCTCTAACGTATCTATAATTTTTGACTGTTCCATGCTATTATATTACCCCTTTTGGATGTTTATGGGCTTTATTTTACACATTTATATCATTTTTGGGACTAACCTACTAACCGGAGGCCCAGCCCATATTGCTGTTTTTTTTGCCTATTTCAGTATTTCGAAGAAAAGGAGTATCAAACGGAGTCCAACCGGAATGAAACCTTCGGGAGCGTGATTTTTGGAACGAACATGATCCGGAGAGCTTGGAGTGCAAGTCAAGAAGCTTCCGAGGGCCCCACGAGATAGGGGGCCACCCTCTGTAGGGCACGCCCCCTGTCTCGTGGGCCCCTCGGGCGGCCACCGACGTACTTCTTCCTCCTATATATACCTACGTACCCCGAAAACATCCAAGAGCACCACGAAACACAATTTCCACCAACGTAACCTTCTGTATCCGCGAGATCCCATCTTGGAGCCTTCGCCGGCACTCTGTCGGAGGGGGAATCAACCACCGAGGGCCTCTACATCAACATCCTTGCCTCTCCGATGAGTTGTGAGTAGTTTACCGCAGACCTACGGGTCCATAGTTATTAGCTAGATGGCTTCTTCTCTCTTTTTGGATCTCAATACAATGTTCTCCCCCTCTCTTGTGGAGATCTATTCGATGTAAACTCTTTTGGAGGTGTGTTTGTTGAGATCTGATGAATTGTGGGTTTATGATCAAGTTTATCTATGAATAATATTTGAATCTTCTCTGAATTCTTTTATGTATGATTGAGTTATCTTTGCAAGTCTCTTCGAATTATCAGTTTGGTTTGGCCTACTAGATTGGTCTTTCTTGCCATGGGAGAAGTGCTTAGCTTTGGGTTCAATCTTGCGGTGTTCTTACCCAGTGACAGAAAGGGTTGCAAGACAGGTATTGTATTGTTGCCATCGAGGATAACAAGATGGGGTTTATATCATATTGCATGAGTTTATTCTTCTACATCATGTCATCTTGTTTAATGCGTTGCTCTGTTCTTATGAACTTAATACTCTAGATGCAGGCAGGAGTCGGTCTACTTGTCATGGACGTGATGCCTATATTCATGATCATGCCTAGATAATCTCATAATTATTCGCTTTTCTATCAATTGCTCGACAGTAATTTGTTCACCCACCATAATACTTATGCTATCTTGAGAGAAGCCACTAGTGAAACCTATGTCTCCCAGGTCTATCTCTTATCATATTTGCTTCCAATCTACTTTTATTTGCATCTTTACTTTTTGCATCTATAGTATAAAATACCAAAAATTTATTTATCTTATCTTACTATCTTTATTAGATCTCACTTTCGCAAGTGGCCGTGAAGGGATTGACAAGCCCTTTATTGCGTTGGTTGCGAGTTCTTTGTTTGTTTGTGTAGGTGTGTGGGACTTTTGAGGAGCCTCCTACTGGATTGACACCTTGGTTCTCAAAAACTGAGGGAAATACTTACGCTACTATTGTTGCATCACCCTTTCCTATTCAAGGAAAACCAATGCAAGCTCAAGACGTAGCAAGAAGGATTTCTGGCGCCGTTGCCGGGGAGGTCTTCGCTCAAGTCAAGACATACCAAGTAGCCATCACAAACTCATCTCCCTCGCATTTACATTATTTGCCATTTGCCTCTCGTTTTTTTCTCCCCCACTTCACCCTTGCCGTTTTATTCGCCCTATCTTTCCCAATCTCCTCCTCTCTTTTTCGCTTGCCTTTTTTCTGTTTGCCTGTGTGTTGGATTACTTGTTGCCATGGCACAAGATAATACCAAATTGTGTGAACCAATAATAATGATTTCCTTAGCACTCCAATTGCTCCTTTTAATGATGTTGAGTCTTGTGAAATCAATACTGCTTTGCTGAATCTTGTTATGAAAGATCCATTCGCCGGCCTTCCTAGTGAAGATGCCGCTACTCATCTAAACAACTTTGTTGATTTGTGTGATATGCAAAAGAAGAAAGATACGGATAACAATATTGTCAAATTGAAGTTATTTCCGTTTTCACTTAGAAATCGCGCTAAAGTTTGGTTTTCGTCTTTGCCTAAAAATAGCATTGATTCTTGGAACAAGTGCAAATATGCTTTTATCTCTAAGTATTTTCCTCCCGCTAAGATCATCACTCTTAGGAACGATATTATGAATTTTAAACAATTTGATCATGAGCATGTTCCCAATCTTGGTAAAGAATGAAATTGATGCTTCGCAATTGCCCTACTCCTGGTTTGAATTTATGGATGATCATACAAAAAATTTATGCCGGTTTGAACTTTGCTTCTAGAAATCTCTTAGATTCGGCCGTGAGAGGCACGTTTATGGAAATCACGTTAGGAGATGCTACAAAACTTCTTGATAATATTATGGCTAATTATTCTCAATGGCACACCGAAAGATCTTCTAGTAAACAAGTGCATGCTATAGAAGAAATCAATGTTTTGAGTGGAAAGATGGATGAACTTATGAAGTTGTTTGCTACTAAAAATACTCCTCTTGATCCCAATGATATGCCTTTGTCTTCTTTGATTGAGAATAATAATGAATCTTTGGATGTGAATTTTTTTGTTAGGAATTGTTTTGGAAACAATGCTTATAGAGGAAACTTTAATGCTAGACCGTTCCCTAGCAATTCCTCTAATAATTATGGAAATTCCTACAATATTTCTTATGGTAATTTTAATAAGATGCCCTCTGATTTTGAGAATAGTGTGAACGAACTTATGATTTCTCAAAGGAATTTTAATGCTTTGCTTGAAGAAAAATTACTCAAAGTTGATGATTTGGCTAGGAACGTTGATAGACTTTCGCTTGATGTTGATTCTCTCAAACTTAGATCTTCTCCTCCTAAGAATGATATCAATGAGTCTCTCAAAGCAATGAGAATTTCCATTGATGAGTGCAAGGAAAGAACCGCTAGATTGCGTGCTAAGAAAGATTGCTTTGTAAAGGCGTGTTCTTCTAGTTTCCATGAAAATAATGATGAGGATCTTAAAGTTATTGATGCGTCTCCTATTAGATCTATGTTTTGCAATATGAATCTTGATAATTATGGGACTGATGATGAGTCAACTTTACCTAGAAGGCGTCCCAAGAATTCAGAGTTTTTAGATCTTGATGCTAAATTTGTAAAAGTGGGATTGGAGAGGTCACAACTTTAAATAGCATTGAACCCACTATCTCAGATTTCAAGGATTTTGATTTTGATAATTGTTCTTTAGAAGGTTGTATTTCCTTGTTGCAATCCGTTGTTAATTCTCCTCATCCTTATAGTCAAAATAAAGCTTTTACCAAACATGTTGTTGATGCCTTGATGCAATCTTATGATGAAAAAATTAATTTGAAAGTTTCTATACCTAGAAAACTTAATGATGAGTGGGAACCTACTATAAAGATTAGAATTAAAGATCATAAGTGTTTTGCTTTGTGTGATTTGGGTGCTAGATTCCAAAAACTTTATGTGATATTCTAGGTTTCCATGATCTTGATGATTGCTCTTTAAATTTGCACCTTGCGGATTCCACCATTAAAAAGCCAATGGGAAGGGTCAATGATGTTCTCATTGTTGCAAATAGAAATTTGGTTCCCGTGGATTTTATCGTTCTTGATATAGATTGCAATCTTTCTTGCCCTATTATTCTTGGTAGACCTTTCCTTAGAACGATTGGCGCGATTATTGATATGAAGGAAGGGAATATTAGATTCCAATTTCCATTAAGGAAAGGCATGGAGCACTTTCCAAGAAAGAAAGTCAAATTACCTTATGAATTTATCATGCGGGCTACTTATGAATTTAGTGTCAAAAGATGGCACTCGTTAGATCTATCTTCGATTTTATGCCTAGCTAGGGGCGTTAAACGATAGCGCTAGTTGGCAGGCACCCCAATTTTCTTTATGTTTTTTTTGTTTTTTTAGTTATAAACCTTGCATCTACCTTCTGTTTAGATGTGTTTTTATCTTTTAATTAGTGTTTGTGCCAAGTAGAACCTATAGGATAACCTACAATGATAGTTGATTTGATTCTGCTGAAAAACAAAAACTTTGCACGCACGAATTTAGTTTTGTTAAATCACGAAAACGTGCTTTTGCGTTGATTCTTTTTTCTTCTGATAACCAAACAAATTGTCCAGGACTTCCTATTTTGGTAGGATTTTTAGAGTTCCAGAAGTTTGCATTAGTTATAGATTTCTACAGACTGTTCTGTTTTTGACAGATTCTGTTTTTCATGTGTTGTTTGCTCATTTTGATGCATCTATGGCTAGTAAAATAGTTTATAAACCATGGAGAAGTTGGAATACAGTAGGTTTAACACCAAAATAAATAAAGAATTAGTTCATTACAGTACCTTATGTGGTGGTTTTGTTTTCTTTCACTAACGGAGCTTATAAGATTTCCTGTTGAGTTTTGTGTTGTGAAGTTTTCAAGTTTTGGGTAAAGCTTTTATGGACTATGGAATAAGGAGTGGCAAGAGTCTAAGCTTGGGTATGCCCAAGGAACCCCAAGATATTCAAGCATAGCCAAAAGCCTAAGCTTGGGGATGCCCCGGGAAGGCATCCCCTCTTTCGTCTTCGTTCATTGGTAACTTTACTTGGAGCTATATTTTTATTCGCCACATGATATGTGTTTTGCTTGGAGCGTCGTGTATTATATTAGTCTTTGATTTTTAGTTACCACAATAATCCTTGCTGTACACACCTTTTGGGAGAAGCCTATTTGATTAGAATTTGCTAGAATACTCTATGTACTTCACTTATATCTTTTGAGCTTGATAGTTTTTGCTCTAGTGCTTCACTTATATCTTTTAGAGCACGGTGGTGACTTATTTTTGTAGAAATTGCTAGTCTCTCATGCTTCACTTATATCTTTTTGAGAGTCTTTTAGAACAACATGGTATTTGTTTTGGTTATAAAATTGGTCCTAGAATGGTAGGCATCCAAGTTGGGTATAATAAAAACTATCATAGGAAGTGAATTGGATGCTATGATCAATTTGATACTTGATAATTGTTTTGAGATAGAGAGGTAGTGATATTAAAGTCATGCTAGTTGGGTGATTATGAATTCAAAGAATGCTTGTGTTGAAGTTAGCAAGTCCTGTAGCATGCACGTATGGTTAAAGTTGTGTAACAAATTTGAAACATGAAGTGTACCTGGCTTGTACATCCTTATGAGTGGTGGTCGGGGACGAGCGATGGTCTTTTCCTACCAATCTATCCCCCTAGGAGCATGCGCGTAGTACTTGATTTTTGATGACTTCTAAATTTTTGCAATAAGTATATGAGTTATTTTGACTAATGTTGAGTCCATGGATTATACGAACTTTTACCTTTCCGCCATTGCTAGCCTCTTCGGTACCGTGCATTGCCCTTTCTCACCTTGAGAGTTGGTGCAAACTTTGCCGGTGCATCCAAACCCTGTGATACGATATGTTCTATCACAAATAAACCTCCTTATATCTTCCTCAAAACAGCCACCATACCTACCTATTATGGCATTTCCATAGCCATTTCGAGATATATTGCCATGCAACTTTCCACCGTTCGGTTTTTCATCATCATGACATACTTTACTTTTGTCATATTGCCATTGCATGATCATGTAGTTGACATTGTATTTGTGGTAAATCCACCATGCATAATTTTTCATACATGTCACTCTTGATTCATTACACCATCCCGGTACACCGCCGGAGGCATTCATATAGAGTCATATCTTGTTCTAGTTTGGAGTTGTAATTCATATGTTGTAATCAATAGAAGTGTGATGATCATCATTATTAGAGCATTGCCCACAAAGAAAAAAAGAAAAAAAAGAAAGGCCAAAAAAAAGAAAAAAAAAGAAAAAAAAAGAGAAAAAAAGAAATAAATAAAAAGGGCAATGTTACTATCTCTTTTCCACACTTGTGCTTCAAAGTAGCATCTTGTTCTTCATGTAGTGAGTCTCATATATTGTGCTTCAAAGTAGCACCATGTTTTTCATATAGTGAGTCTCTTAAGTTGTCTTTTTCATACTAGTGGGAATTTTTGATTATAGAACTTAGCTTGTATATTCCTACGATGGACTTCCTCAAATGCCCTAGGTCTTCGAGAGCAAGCAAGTTGGATGCACACCCACTAGTTTTCTTTTGTTGAGCATTCATTTATAGCTCTGGTGCATTTGTCGCATGGCAATCCCTACTCCTCATGTTGACATCAATTGATGGGCATCTCCATAGCCCATTGATTATCCTCGTCAATGTGAGACTTTCTCTTTTTTTGTCTTCTCCACACAATCCCTATCATCATATTATATTCCACCCATAGTGCTATATCCATGGCTCAAGCTCGTGTATTGCGTGAAGGTTGAAAAAGTTTGAGATTATTTAAGTATGAAACAATTTCTTGGCTTGTCATCGGGGGTATAGAAGTTGGGAACATCTTTGTGTGACGAAAATGAAGCATAGCCTAACTATATGATTTTGTAGGGATGAGCTTTCTTTTGCCATGTTATTTTGAGAAGACATGATTACTTTGATTAGTATGCTTGAAGTGTTACTATTTCTTTTATCAATATGAACTTTTATTTTGAATCATTTGGATCTGAACATTCATGCCACATTAAATAAAATTACAATGAGAATTATGCTAGGTAGCATGCCACATCAAAAATTCTCTTTTTATCATTTACCCACTCGAGGACGAGCAGGAATTAAGCTTGGGGATGCTTGATACGTCTCCAACGTATCTATAATTTTTGATTGTTCCATGCTATTATATTACCCCTTTTGGATGTTTATGGGCTTTATTTTACACATTTATATCATTTTTGGGACTAACCTACTAACCGGAGGCCCAGCCCGTATTGCTGTTTTTTGCCTATTTCAGTATTTCGAAGAAAAGGAATATCAAACGGAGTCCAAACGGAATGAAACCTTCGGGAGCGTGATTTTTGGAACGAACGTGATCCAGAGGACTTGGAGTGCAAGTTAAGAAGCAGCCGAAGCTTCCACGAGATAGGAGGGCGCGCCCCCCTATAGGGCACGCCCCCCGTCTCGTGGGCCCCTCGGGCGTCCACCGACGTACTTCTTCGTCCTATATAAGCCTACGTACCCCAAAAACATCCAGGGAGCCTATGAAACACAATTTCCACCACCGTAACCTTCTGTATCCGCGAGATCCCATCTTGGAGCCTTCGCCGGCGCTACGCCGGAGGGGGGATCGAGCATGGAGGGCTTCTACATCAACACCATAGCCCCTCCGATGAGCTGTGAGTAGTTTACCACAGACCTACGGGTCCATAGTTATTAGCTAGATGGCTTCTTCTCTCTTTTTGGATCTCAATACAATATTCTCCCCCTCTCTTGTGGAGATCTATTCGATGTAAACTCTTTTTGTGGTGTGTTTGTCGAGATCCGATGAATTGTGGGTTTATGATCAAGTTTATCTATGAATAATATTTGAATCTTCTCTGAATTCTTTTATGTATGATTGAGTTTTCTTTGCAAGTCTCTTCGAATTATCAGTTTGGTTTGGCCTACTAGATTGATCTTTCTTGCCATGGGAGAAGTGCTTAGCTTTGGGTTCAATCTTGCGGTGTCCTTACCCAGTGACAGAAAGGGTTGCAAGGCACGTATTGTATTGTTGCCATCGAGGATAACAAGATGGGGTTTATATCATATTGCTTGAGTTTATCCCTCTACATCATGTCATCTTGCTTAATGCGTTACTCTGTTCTTATGAACTTAATACTCTAGATGCAGGCAGGAGTCGGTCGATGTGTGGAGTAATAGTAGTAGATGCAGGCAGGAGTCGGTCTACTTGTCACAGACGTGATGCCTATATACATGATCATGCCTAGATAATCTCATAATTATTCGCTGTTCTATCAATTGCTTGACAGTAATTTGTTCACCCACCGTAATACTTATGTTATCTTGAGAGAAGCCACTAGTGAAATCTATGGCTCCCGGGTCTATCTCTTATCATATTTGCTTCCAATCTACTTTTATTTGCATCTTTACCTTTTGCATCTATATTATAAAATACCAAAAATATATTTATCTTATCTTACTATCTTTATTAGATCTCACTTTCGCAAGTGGCCGTGAAGGGATTGACAACCCCTTTATTGCGTTGGTTGCGAGTTCTTTGTTTGTTTGTGTAGGTGCGTGGGACTTTTGAGGAGCCTCCTATTGGATTGATACCTTGGTTCTCAAAAACTAAGGGAAATACTTACGCTACTATTGCTGCATCACCCTTTCCTCTTCAAGGAAAACCAACGCAAGCTCAAGATGCAGCAGAGCACTACAGCCTTTGTGATAAGTATATGGTAATGACATATTGTTGATCAGAAATGATGTAGAATTTTCTAGAAAGCATAAAGGAGAGTTTGAAAGGATTTTTTCAAAGAAAGACCTTGGTGAAGTTGCTTATATATTGGGCATCAAGATCTATAGAGATAGATCAAGACGCTTGATAAGATTTTTCAATGAATACATACCTTGACAAGGTTTTTGAAAGAGTTCAAAATGGATCAGTCAAAGAAGAAGTTCTTGCCTGTATTACAAGGTGTAAAGTTGAGTAAGACTCAAATCCTGACCACGGTAGAAGATAGAAAGAGAATGAAAGTCATTCCCTATGCCACAATCATAGGTTCTATAAAGTATGATGTGTTGTGTACCAGACCTATTGTGCACCTTTCCATGAGTTTGGCAAGGGGGTACAATAGTGATCTAAGAGTAGATCACTGGACAACAGTCAAAATTATCCTTAGTGAGGACTAAGGAAATATTTCTCGGTTATGGAGGTGATAAAGAGTTTGTCGTAAAGAGTTACGTCGATGTAAGCTTTTACACTGATCCAGATGACTCTAAGTCTCAATCTGGATACATATTGAAAGTGGGAGCAATTAGCTAGAGTAGCTCCATGCAGAGCATTATAGACATAGAATATTTGCAAAATACATACGGCTCTGAATGTGACATACCCATTGACTAAACTTCTCTCACAAGCAAAACATGATCACACCTTAGTACTCTTTGGGTGTTAATCACATAGAAATGTGAACTATATTATTGATTCTAGTAAACCCTTTAGGTGTTGGTGACATGGCGATGTGAACTATGGGTGTTAATCACATACAGATGTTAACTATTGGTGTTAAATCACATGGCGATGTGAACTAGATTATTGACTCTAGTGCAAGTGGGAGACTAAAGGAAATATGCCCTAGAGGCAATAATAAAGTTATTATTTATTTCCTTATATCATGATAAATGTTTATTATTCATGCTAGAATTTTATTAACCGGAAACTTAGTACATGTGTGAATACATAGACAAAACAGAGTGTTCCTAGTATGCCTCTACTTGACTAGCTCATTAACCAAAGATGGTTATGTTTCCTGACCATAGACATGTGTTGTCATTTGATAAACGGGATCCCATCATTAGGAGAATGATGTGATGGACAAGACCCATCCGTTAGCTTATCATTATGATCGTTACAGTTTCATTGCTACTGCTTTCTTCATGACTTATACACGTTCCTCATACTATGAGATTATGCAACTCTCGAATACTGGAGGAACACCTTATGTGCTATCAAACATCACAACGTAACTCGGTGATTATAAAGATGCTCTACAGGTGTCTCCGAAGGTGTTTGTTGGGTTGGCATAGATCGAGATTAGGATTTGTCACTCTGTGTATCGGAGAGGTATCTCTGGGCCCCCTCGGTAATGCTCATCACTATAAGCCTTGCAAGAAATGTGACTAATGAGTTAGTTGCGGGATGAAGCATTACGAAACGAGTAAAGAGACTTGCCGGTAACGAGATTGAACTAGCTATGATGATACTGACGAACGAATCTCAGGCAAGTAACATACCGATGACAAAGGGAACAACGTATGTTGTTATGCGGTTTGACCGATAAAGATCTTCATAGAATATGTAGGAGCCAATATGAGCATCCAGGTTCCGCTATTGGTTATTGATCGGAGATGTATCTCGATCATGTCTACATAGTTCTCGAACCCGTAGGGTCCGCACGCTTAACGTTCGATGACGATTTGTATTATGAGTTATGTGTTTTGATCACCGAAGTTTGTTCAGAGTCCCGGATGAGATCACAGATGTGACGATGAGTCTCTAAATGGTCGAGATGTAAAGATCGATATATTGGAAGGCTATGTTCGGACATCGGAAAGGTTCCGAGTGATTCGGGTATTTTTCGGAGTACCGAGGAGTTACGGGAATTCACCAGGAGAAGTAATGGGCCTTATTGGGCCATACGGGAAATAGAGGAGGCATGCCAAGGGAAGGTGGCGTGCGCCCCCCCATGGGTCCGAATTGGACTAGGGGAAGGGGGCGGCGCCCCCCTTGCCCTTTCCTACTCCCTCTCTCCTTCCTTCTCTCCTACTCCTAAAAGGGAAAGGATTCCTCCTAGGACTTGGAAGTCTTAGTAGGACTCCATACACTTGGTGAGCCCCAAGGGGGCCGGCCTCTTTCCCTCCCTCCATTATATATGGGGGCAGGGGCACCACAAATACACACAAGTTTCTCTTAACCGTGTGCGGTGCCCCCCCCCCATAGTTACACACCTTGATCATACCATCGTAGTGCTTAGGCGAAGCCCTGCGCCGGTAGCATCATCATCACCGTTGTCACACCGTCATGCTGACGGAACTCACCCTTGTCCTCAACTGGATCAAGAGCACGAGGGACGTCATCGATTTGAACGTGTCCTGAACGCGGAGGTGTCGTACATTCGGTACTTGATTGTTGGATCACGAAGAAGTTCGACTACATCAACCGTGTTATTGAAATGCTTCCGCTTTCGGTCTGCAAGGTTACATGGACACACTCTCCCCTCTCGTTGCTATGAATCACCTAGATAGATCTTGCGTGATCGTAGGAAATATTTGAAATTACTATGTTCCCCAACACGTTGTTTGCAACATCACCTCTGAGACAAGATTTTGCAACAATAGTGTTGTAGCAAAATGTTGGTGGCGAACGGCGGTAGTGATAGTGCATGAGGCGGCGACGATGTTTATGCAACATGATATTTGTTGCATTATTTTACAACAAGGGTCTTGTTAGAAATACAAAGAAGAGGCCAAAGGTGTTGAAAATTTTGCAACAAAGGTTTAATTGCAGGAATTTTGCACCAAGGGTCTTGTCACAAAAATACAAGGTTTTGCAACAAAAGTCCTGTTGCAGAAAAAGCAAAGAAGAGGATGATACAGACATCTTGAATCATGTGATCGGATAGCTAGGAAGGCAGCGGATCTATCTATTGAGGAACGTTGCATGGGAAACAAAAAAATTCCTATGCTCACCAAGATCCAATCTAGGAGATGACCATCTACGAGAGGGGAGATTGGATCTACAAACCCTTGTAGATCGGTAAGCGGAAGCGTTAAGAAACGTGGTTGATGTAGTCGAACTTCTTTGCGAGCCAATCACGTTCCGTCACGCGAACTCCCGATCTAGTGCCGAACGGACGGCACCTCCGTGTTCAACACACATATCGCTTGATGACGCCTTCACCTCCTCGATCCAACGAGTGATGGTGAAGTAGCAGCTCCAGTCCTCTGGTAGCACGATAGCGTGGTGGCGGTGGTGGAGGAAGAATATCAGTAGAGCTTCGCTAAGCACTACGGAGAGGAAGAGGGATGCGAGGGAGAGGAGAAGCAGCACCGTGGCACGAATAGATCTGTATATCGGTGCAGCTACCCTCTCTGTTCCTTTCTATATATAGGAGAAGGGAGGATGGGGTTGGCACCCCTAGTGTTTCCCCTAGGAGGAGGCGTCCAAGGAAGATGGGATCTCCCCTAGGGAAACCCTAGGGTGACTTGCCCCCCAAGCCAGGTGGAGGCTTGCCTCCCAAGCCAGATGGAGGCTTGCCTCCCAAGCCAGGAGGCGCCCCACCTTCCCTGGTCATGTGGAATGGGGTAAGAGGGGAGCGCAGCCCCTTAGTGGGCTGGTTTTCCCCCTCCCCTTGGCCCATGAGGCCCCCAACACTTGCCGGAACCCTCTGAAACCCGTTTCGGTCATGCTGGTCATCACCCGGTACCCCCGGAACAATTCCGGATTCCAATACCCTTCATCCAACATATCAATCTTCACCACCGGACCATTCCGTAGTTCCTCATCATGTACGTGATCTCATCCGGGACTCCGAACAACCTTCGGTAACCACCATAATGACTCAACTATACTTATATCGTCACCAAATGTTAAGTGTGTAGACCCCGCGGGTTCGAGAACTATGCAGACATGACCGAGACACCTCTACGACCAATAACCACTAGTGGGACCTAGATGCCCATATTGGTTCCTACATATTCTACGAGGATCTTATCGGTCGAACCTTAATGTCAAGGATTCTGCTAATCCCGTATGCAGTTTCCTTTGTCCATCAGTATGTTACTTGCCCGAGATTCGATCGTCGGTATCTCCATATCTAGTTCAATCTCATCATCGGCAAGTCTCTTTACCCGTTTCGTAATCCAAAATCCTGTGGCTAACTCATTAGTCACATTGCTTGCGAGCTTAGTGTGATGTTGTATTACCGAGTGGGCCCTGAGATACCTCTCCGTCATACGGAGTGAAAAATCCCAGTCTTGATCCATGCCAACTCAATGGACACCCTCGAGGATACCTGGAGAGCACCTTTATAGTCACCCAATTATGTTGCGATGTTTGGTACACATAAGGCACTCCTCCGGTGTCAACGAGTTGCATGATCTCATGGCCATAGGAACATATACTTGACATGCAGAAAAACAATAGCAATAAACTTGATACGATCATATGCTACGTTCATAGTTTGGGTATTGTCCATCACATCATTCTCCTAATGATGTGATCCCGTTATCAAATGACAACTCATGTCTATGACTAAGAAACCATAGCCATCTTTGATTAACGAGTTAGTCTAGTAGAGGCTCACTAGGGACACATTGTTGTCTATGTATCCACACAAGTATCTGAGTTTCCGATCAATACAATTCTAGCATGGATAATAAACGATTATCATGAACATGGAAATATGATAATAACCAATTTATTATTGCCTCTAGGGCATATTTCCAATAGTCTCCCACTTGCACTAGAGTCAATAATCTAGTTCACATTGCCATGTGATTAACACTCATAGTTCACATCACCATGTGACTAACACCCAAAGAGTTTACTAGAGTCAATAATCTAGTTCACATCACCATGTGATTAACACTCAATGAGTTCTGGGGTTTGATCATGTTATGGTTGTGAGAGAGGTTTTAGTCAATGGATCTGTAACATTCAGATACGCCTGTACTTCGCAAATCTCTATGTCATATTGTAGATGGTGCTACCACGCTCCACTTGGAGCTATTTCAAATGTTTGCTCCACTATACGTATCCGGTTTGATACTCAGAGTCATCCAAATAGGTGTTAAAGCTTGCATCGACGTAACCCTTTACGCCGAACTCTTTATCACCTCCATAACCGAGAAACATTTCCTTATTCCTCATAGGACAATTTTGACCACTGTCCAGTGATCCACTCCTGGGGTCACTTTTGTACCCCCTTGCCGGACACATGGAAAGGCACATTGTAGGTGCGGTACACAACATGGCATATTGTATAGAGCCTATGGCTAAGGCATAGGGGACGACCTTCGCCGTTTCTCTTTCTTCTGCCTTGGTCGAGCTTTGAGTCTTACTCAACTTCACACCTTACAACTCACGCAAGAACTCCTTTTTTGACTGATCCATTTTGAACTCCTTCAAAATCATGTCAAGGTATACGCTCTGTGAAAGTCTTGTTAGGCGTCTTGATCTTTCTCTATAGATCTTGTTGCCCAATATGTAAGCAGCTTTACCCAAGTCTTCCTTTGAAAAACTCCTTTCAAACAACCCTTTATGCTCTCTAGAAATTCTACATTGTTTCCGATCAACAATATGTCATCCACATATACTTATCGGAAATGTTGTAGTGCTCCCACTCACTTTCTTGTAAATACAAGTTTCTTGCAAACTTTGTATAAACCCAAAAGCTTTGATCACCTCATCAAAGTGTATATTCCAACTCTGAGATGCTTGCTCTAGTCCATAGAAGGATTGTTGGAGCTTGCATGCATTTTAGCATCCTTAGGATCGACAAAACCAACTAGTTGTATCACATACAACCTTTCCTCACGAAACTGTCAAGGAAACTTTGTTTTGACATCCATCTGCCATATTTCGTAATTGAAAATGCAGCAACTGCTAACAAAATTCCAACAGACTTTAGCATCGCTATGAGTGAGAAAGTCTCATCATAGTCAACTCCTTGAACTTGTCAGAAACTTCTTTACGACAAGTTGAGTTTCATAAATGGTGACATTACCATCAGCTGTTGTCTTCTTCTTAAAGATCCATTTATTCTCAATGGCTTGCCGATCATCGGGCAAGTCCACCAAAGTCCATACTTTGTTATCATACATGGATCCTATCTCGGATTTCATGGCTCCTAGCCATTTGTTGGAATCCGGGCCCACCATCGCTTCTTCATAGCTTGTAGGTTCACTGTTGTCCAACAACATGACCTCTAAGATAGGTTGCTGTACCACTCAGAAGTTGTACGTACCCTTGTCGACCTACGAGGTTCGATAGTAACTTGATCTAAAGCTTCATGATCACTATAATTAGCTTCATCTTCAACTGAGGTAGGTGTCACAGAAACATCTTTGTGCACTGCACTACTTACTAGTTGAAGTGAAGGTTCAACAACCTCATCAAGTTCTATCTTCCTCCCATTCAATTCTTTCGAGAGAAACTCTTTCTCGAGAAAGGACCCATTAGCGACAAACAATTTGCCCTCGAATCTGAGATAGAAGGTATACTCAATCATCTCTTTTGGGTATCCTATGAAGATGCACTTATTCGCTTTGGGTTTGAGCTTGTCAGGCTGAAGCCTTTTCACATAAGTGTCGCAACCCCAAACCTTAAGAAACGACAACTTAGGTTTCTTGCCAAACCATAATTCATACGGTTCCCTATTTAAAGTGAATGTAGTTCTCTATAATGCATAACCCCAAAATGATAGTGGTAGATCGGCAAGAGACATCATAGAACGCACCATATCCAATAAGGTACGATTATTACATTCAGACACACCATTATGATGTGGTGTTCCAGGTGGCGTCAACTGTAAAACAATTCCACATTGTCTTGAGTGATTGCCAAACTCATAACTCAGATATTCTCCCCCTCAATCGGATCGTAGGAATTTAATCTTCTTGTTATGATGATTCTCAACTTCACTCTAAAATTGCTTGAACTTTTCAAACGTTTCAGACTTATGCTTTATTAAGTAAATACACCCATATCTACTCAAATCATCGGTGAAGGTGAGGAAATAACGATATCCACTACACGCGTCAACACTCATCGGACCGCACACATCAGTATGTATGATTTCCAACAAGTCACTTGCCCGTTCCACTATTCCAGAAGATGGGGTTTCAGTCATCTTGCCAATGAGGCATGGTTCACATGTGTCAAGTGGTCCAAAATCAAGTGACTCCAAAAGTCCATCAGCATGGAGTTTCTTCATGCATTTTACACCAATATGACTTAAGCGGCAGTGCCACAAGTATGTGGTACTATCATTATTAACTTCGCATCTTTTGGCATCAATGTTATGAACATGTGTATCACTACGATCGAGATTCAATAAACCATTCACATCGGGTGCATGATCATATAAAGTATTATTCATGTAAACAGAATAACCATTATTCTCTGACTTAAATGAATAACCGCATTACAATAAACACGATCTGATCATGTTCATGCTCAACGCAGACACCAAATAACATTTATCTAGGTTTAACACTAATCCCGAAGGTAGAGGGAGCGTGCGATGGTGATCACATCAACCTTGGAAACACTTCCAACACACATCGCCACCTCGCCCTTAGCCAGTCTCCATTTATTTCGCAGCTTTTGTTTCGAGTTACCAATATTAGCAACTGAACCGGTATCTAATACCCAGGTGCTACTAGGAGTACTATTAAGGTACACATCAATAACACGTATATCAAATATACTTTTGTTGAAGTTGGCAGCCTTCTTATCTACCAAGTATTTGGGGGAAGTTCCGCTACCAGTGACCGTTCCCCTTACAATAGAAGCACTTAGTCTCGGGTTTGGGTTGAACCTTGGGTTTCTTCACTGGAGCGGCAACTGGCTTGCCATTCATGAAGTTTCCCTTCTTGCCCTTCCCTTCTTGAAACCAGTGGTTTTGTTAACCATCAACACTTGATGCTCTTTCATGATTCTACCTTCGCGGCCTTCAGCATCATGAACAGCTCCGGGATCATCTCCATCCCTTGCATGTTATAGTTCATCACGAAGCTCTAGTAGCTTAGTGATAGTGACTGGAGAACTCTGTCAATCACTATCTTATCTGGAAGATTAACTCCCACTTGATTCAAGATATTATAGCACCCAGACATTCTAAGCACATGCTCACTGGCTGAACTATTCTCCTCCATCTTGTAGGCAAAGAACTTGTCAGAGGTATGATACCTCTCAACACGTGCATGAGCTTGAAATACCAATTTCAACTCTTGGAACATCTCATATGTTCCATGGCGTTCAAAATGCCTTTGGAGCCCCGATTCTAAGCCATAAATCATGGCGCACTAAACTATCAAGTAGTCATCAGAACGTGTCTACCAGATGTTCACAACATCCATAGACGATGCTAGAGGGGTTGGCACACCGAGCGGTGCATCAAGGACATAAGCCTTCTGTGCAGCAGTGAGGACAATCCTCAGACTACGGCCCTAGTCCGCATAATTTGCAAAGACAACTTAGATTATTGTTCATGATAAATGAGTTCAATTAATCATATTACCTAAGAACTCCCACTCAAATTGACATCCCTCCGGTCATCTGAGTGTAACATGATCCAAATTCACCAACCCAAGTCCGATCATCACGTGAGATGAGGTGGTTTCAATGGTGAACATCTCCATGTTGATCATATGTACTATATGACTCATGTTTGAACTTTCGGTCTCTTGTGTTCCGAGGCCATGTCTGTACATGCTAGGATCGTCAAGTTTAACCCAAGTGTTCCGCGTGTGCAAAGCTGGCTTGCACCCGTTGTGTGTGAATGTAGAGTCTATCACACCCGATCATCACGTGGTGCTTCGAAACGGTGAACTTTCGCAACGGTGCACAATTGGGGAAAACACAATTTTAGAAATTTTAGTGAGGGATCACCTTATAATGCTACCGTTGTCCTAAGCAAAATAAGATGCATAAAAGGATTAACATCACATACAAATCATAAGTGACATGATATGGCCATCAACTTGTGCTTTTGATCTCCATCTCTAAAGCACTGGCATGATCTCCATCGTCACCGGCATGACACCATGATCTCCATCATCTTGTCGCCATCGGGGTTTACATGCCAACCATGCTTCTACTACTATTGCTACCACTTAGCATTAAAGTAAAGCATTACATAGCGCTTAATGATTGACACGCAGGTCATACAATAATTAAAGACAACACTATGGCTTCTTTCGGTTGCCGTATGCATCTACATGCAAGTCGATATTAAACTATTACAAACATGATCATCTCATACATCAAATATATTTCATCATGTCTTTGGCCATATCATATCACAACATACCCTGCAAAAACAAGTTAGACGTCCTCTAATTGTTATTGCATGTTTTACGTGGCTGCTATGGGTATCTAGCAAGAATGATTCTTACCTATGCAAAGCCACAAGGGTGATATGCAAGTTGCTATTTAACCTTCTACAAGGACCGCCTTTGTCGAATCCGATTCAACTAAGGTGGGAGAGACAGACACCCACCATCCATCTTCATGCAACAAAGTGAGATGTCTGTCGATGGAACCGGTCTCATGCACGTGGACATGTAAGGTTTGGTCCGGGACACTTCATCCCACAATACCGCTGAATCAATGGGAAGCAAACTGAATATCAACACCCACAAACTCCTTTGTGTTCTACTCGTGTGTCATCTACACATAGACCTAGCTCTGATACCACTATTGGGGAACGTTGCATGGGAAACAAAAAATTTCCTACGCTCGCCAAGATCCAATCTAGGAGATGACCATCTACAAGAGGAGACATTGGATCTACGTACCCTTGTAGATCGCTAAGCGGAAGCATTAAGAAACGCGGTTGATGTAGTCGAACGTCTTCGCGGTCCAATCACGATTTGTCCAACAAACTCCTGATCTAGTGCTGAATGGATGGCACCTCCGTGTTCAACACATGTACGGCTTGATGACGCCTTCACCTCCTTGATCCAGCGAGCAATGGTGAAGTAGTAGCTCGAGTCCTCCGGCAGCACGACGACGTGGTGGCATTGGTGGTGGAAGAATCTCAGCAAAGCTTCGCTAAGCGCTGCAGAGTGGGAGTGGGATGCGCGGGAGAGGAGAAGCAGCACCGTGGCACGAATAGATCTGTATATCGGTGCGACTTCCCTCTCTCTACCTCTCTATATATAAAAGAAGGGAGGAGGGGGTGGCGCCCCTATGGTTTCCCCTAGGGGGGGGGGGCAGGGCAGATGGGATCTCCCCTAAGGAAACCCTATGGTGACTTGCCCCCCAAGCCAGGTGGAGGCTTGCCTCCCAAGCCAGGAGGCGCCCCACCTTCCCTGGTCACGTGGGATGGGGTAAGAGGGGCGCTCAGCCCCTTAGTGGGCTGGTTTGCCCCCTCCCCTTGGCCCATGAGGCCCCCCAACACTTGTCGAGACCCTTCGAAACCCCTTTCGGTTATGCTGGTCATCACTCGGTACCCCCGGAACAATTCCGGACTCCAATACCCTTCGTCCAATATATCAATCTTTACCTCCGGACCATTCTGGAGTTCCTTGTCATGTCCGTGATCTCATCCGGGATTCCGAACAACCTTCGGTAACCACCATAATGACTCAACTATACTTGTATCATCACCAAACGTTAAGTGTGTAGACCCTGCAGGTTCGAGAACTATGCAGACATGACGAGACACCTCAACGATCAATAACCAATTGCCAGACCTGTATGCCCATATTGGTTTCTACATATTCTACGAAGATCTTATCGGTCGAACCTCAATGTCAAGGACTCTGCTAATCCCGTATGCAGTTCCCTTTGTCCATCGGTATGTTACTTGCCCGAGATTCGATCGTCGGTATCTCCATACCTAGTTCAATCTCGTTACTGGCAAGTCTCATTACTCGTTCCATAATACAAGATCATGTGGCTAACTCATTAGTTACATTGCTTGCAAGCTTACTGTGATGTTGTGTTACCGAGTGGGCCCTGAGATACCTCTCCGTCATACGGAGTGACAAATCCCAGTCTTGATCCATGCCAACTCAACGGACACCCTCGGGGATACCTGTAGAGCACCTTTATAGTCACCCAATTACGTTGCGACGTTTGATACACACAAGGTACTCCTCCGGTGTCAGTGAGTTGCATGATCTCATGGTCGTAGGAACATATACTTGACATATAGAAAAACAATACTTCCTATATTTTTATATACAAGGCCACAAACTCAGATTGTAGGTACCAAGGTAAAATTTAATGCATGCTTTGGAAGCTTACTTTTATTTTCGTTTACTAACATCATTAATGCGCAACATGCATGCAAGAAAACTGAGTGGAGGAAGTAGCTAGTGTCATAATGAATGCAGGAATGCAAGTAGTAAACATGTTGCTAGTACGAGGAAATATCATTAATTCTTTCCTTGAATACTGTTGGTGGCCTTGTATAGATGCAAAACATATATTTCATAATAGCCTTGTATAAGTAAATGGAGGGAGTAGCAATAAACTTGATACGATCATATGCTATGTTCATAGTTTGGGTCTTGTCCATCACATCATTCTCCTAATGATGTGATCTCGTTATCAAATGACAACGCATGTCTATGACTAGGAAACCATAGCCATCTTTGATCAATGAGCTAGTCTAGTAGAGGCTCACTAGGGACACGTTGTTGTCTATGTATCCACACATGTATCTGAGTTTCCGATCAATACAATTCTAGCATGAGTAATAAACGATTATCATGAACAGGGAAATATGATAATAACCAATTTTTTATTGCCTCTAGGGCATATTTCCAACACTATCGACCGACGTATAGCGTGCCCCTTGTTTTATACCAAGTATCATCCATTGTCAATAAAATATTTTGTTGATCACTTCTTTGCTGATCTAGAGATGGCCACTCCCAGACACTCGCAAAGGGCTGCTTATGAGCACCCTCGATGGATTGCGCCAGCTTGTGAGTTTGCAAAAATCAATGGTGATGTGGCGGTAGCAAAGAACACTCTGTCAAGAACAGTTGATGTGGCAGCGTTGGATATAAATGGAACATACCTTGAAGCTTCTACGCTCATGTTTGAGGGGCTAGATGAACTGGAGACACTCGAAGCCCTTGCATATAGGGAGGCTCTAGCCCTAGCTAGCGATTTGAGCTTACCTAAAATCATGTTCGCGAGTGATTGTGTCACAGTCATGAAGAACTTGATATCCAAAGGTAAAGGTCCTTATGGAGGAGATTGAAGAAAGAGCAAAATCCTTGGATGAGGTTCGCTTTGCTCATGAAAACAAGGCTTCAAACATCAAATCACATAACCTGGCTCGCTATGCGTTATCTCAGCACCAATGCTTATCTCTATATGAGGGGTGCTTAATTAAGCGTCTACCCTATGCAAGTAGGCACCGATGCTTCAGAAAAAAGGTCTATTTGTCTAAGCATCTTCCCTAAGCACCTTGCATTGTACAAGGCCTAAAGAGCAGGTTATGCCTAAAAAGGGCTATATGCAAGTCAAAAATAAAAAAAAGGTTATATGATGTTTATTGCGATACTTACCATACAGTGATTCTACATTTTGTTCTTCAGCTAGCCTTTAGATCCTAAAGCGGTAGATTAGTATCAGACGTGTTGCTTGTTTTTTTGATAGGTTACCAGGTTTGCCACCCGGTGACTAGTGTCATAAGTCGTGAATCATACAAATCCCGCCTGACACCCAATAGTATCAATTTGTATTATTGTTTGTAGATGGAACATATAATTATACTTGACTTGCGTGCATGGACGCATGTATTTTTAGCTGCTATTACATCCGTCTAGGTTTATTAGTCCCCCTTATAGTCCGTGTTAAATATTGATTGTAAATTTAATTTGCAAAATATAAATAATATGTCACAAAAATTATATTGTTGGGTTCATGTTTGCATGAAGTTTTCAATGATACCACCTTTTCTAAATATAACTCAGATTTAATTACATAAATGTATATTCAAATTTGACTAAAAATGTGAGGGGGGCTAATAAACTCAAAAGGAGGGACTACACAAAAACTGTAGCGGATCAATTACTTACGTGACAAGGAAGTTTTAGCACCTTAATTACTAGTGCATGCAAAGGTTCTACTCCCTCCGTTCCTAAATATAAGTCTTTGTAGAAATTACATTAAATGGACTACATACGGAGCAAATTGAATGAATCTACACTTAAAATGCATCAATATACATCCGTATATGGTTTATAAGAAAACTCTACAAAGACTTATATTTAGGAACGGAGGAAGTACATATGTACTCGTCGTCCTCAACGAGCAAGGGGACAAGATGAGAATTCTTTGCTCGATATGATAGTTTTACCTGCTCAGAGCGTCCTGAAGCGTTGAAGTGGGTTGACCCAAGAAGCAGTTTTGGGAAGCTTAGCCGAGAGATTGCTCTGACCCGTGCCAATTAAGTTTTGACTCTACCACTGAAACAAGCTCCTTCTATATTTTGTTCCAAGATGGTTGAGCAAAGTTTTGACTCTACCACTGAAACAAGCTCTTTCTATCTTTTGTTCCAAGTTGATTGAGCAGAGTTGGTCAGAGCTTCGGGCAAACAACTTAGCCAAGTTAGCAGTGTAGTAGTCTTTCTGTGACATGCTCAATAGACATTCTGTGAGTGTATGCTCATGTATCTGAGTTGTACTCAACATTACAAAAATGCAACATGCATAATTAAGTATAGTCTCTACATCGTTTATGCGCATATGCAGAAAGCTAGACTAAATTACTTAAAGTGTGCATCGACGCAAGGCAAGATATATGCAGTTTAATTTCTTTCAGAGGCATGAAATTTAACTTTCTTTCCAGTCTTCTTCCTAGCCGCTTAGGCACAGGTAGGAACGCACAACAAGAAATGCACAATTTAATATTTATTACAAAAAAGTTATATGCACTTAGTCGCGGTCAAAGCAGACACTTTGACCCCGGGATCTGTTTCGATGACCTTGTTTATATAAACTTGCCACACTTGAGTGTCATGTTTGCAAAATTAACAAGTTCTTCGGTCAGAATTTGTAGATGACGAATTGGACTTCATATATGATACTGCCTCCTCTCCCGTTTGAAGGCCCACACATATCCTCAGATTGATAATTTTGACCAACGTAATGTGAGTTATATATTACATAATAATATCATTAGAAACTACAAATGCAATACTATTTTCGTTCACAAATATAAGATGTTTTGAATATTTTATTATGGACAATATACAAACTGAAATGAATGAATAAACACACTAAAATGTGTCTATATACATCCGATTCAAAAAAGTTAGAACATCTTATATGTGTGAACGGAGGGAATAATGTATAATATTTGTGGTATACAATTTATATTATATTGATCGAATTGTCGACCTATGGATATATGTGGTCCTTATAAACCGCAAAGGATAGAATATATAATTAGATGATGCATGCTCCATACAGAGACCAAAGGAGTATAATGATCAAACTAGCATCCATTTCCTTGATTGTTCATTGCTGAAATTAAAAATCTGTCAAATGTGGGTAATCATTCCTTTCGTATGGAAGTTAATTGATGAAACTGATTGTGGGGGACAACAAGATTTAAAATTTGATGAACAGCACGTCAATCGGTATATTGCCTAAATGTTCTTGTAGAAAAGAAGGCTTTTTTGTCACAATCTCATCCACTCAAGAGAAGAATTATTATTATTTTTGTTTCTAGCCTTTTCTCCCGGTCCCCTTTCCATGCTGCTTTTCACTGTTTCTAATCGGTGGTGATGTATCACTTTCACGTCTTCACCCACCTTTCACTATGACTTTCCCAAGAATAACAATGTCACCTTAACCTGGCAGTACTTAATCAGGAGCCGCACACACACAAACATGAGTTGCTCTCTAAGTTGTAAAAAGTATATGTATATATTTATCCTCATCTTATGATTTTTTTCAAGGATACTATCCTCATCTTATGATAACAAAGTGCATGTAGAAGCCTAATTTTTTTTTGCATCTCTTGAATTGTTGCTGGCGCTTGACTGGATTATCCCATAGGTAAACTAGTGTCCTCACCAGGAGTAGTTAATTGCCCAGGTCTAGCAGGGTTATGTCGAGAGCATTTCCAGCTAGAGTGGCCCTGATTGGACGCGGGAGCACCTTTTGTCCTTTGCAGCCCCCACCCACGTTTAGACAAAGCATAGCCAAATATTCCACCCCTCCTCTCCTCCTCGACGGCGACGGCGACGGCGACGTCGCATGCCCGAAGGAAAGATTATAGGTGCTATAAGCTAGCGCTAGCGGGGCCGTGGCCGTAATGGCGTGTCAATGTGTACCATACACCGGGTCGGTCGTGCTGCTGCTCTATTTGTGCTAATCTTCTGTGCGCTCATCGCTTTGGAAGAAAAATCTAGTCTGGGGATTGAGATTGGCCTCACATTCCAAAAGCATCTGCCCTGGTTGCGATCGGTCGTGTCGTGTCGCTGGAAGAAGGGAAGGGAAAGGAAATGGAATTCATTTCTGAGGGTGACTGGAAATACAGGCAGGCGGCGGGTGAAAGGTTGAGGCGCGGCTGAGACGGACGTCGATCGATTTGGAGTGGGAGATGATAAGCCTAAGCCATCTCTTAATTACGTGACGTTTTGTATGGGATGGGACGGGAGGGAAGGAGAGAGGCCGGATAGAGGAGGGGGCAGATGGGATGGGACGATGAGACGAGGCGACCGGAGTGCCAAGGGAACAAGAACTTGCTTGCTTCTCGCCTGCGCCCTCTCAAAACTCTCACCGGCCTGTCAGGGTTTCCGAGTCGTAGTCCCAGCGGCGGTGCAGTTTTGGCGCTTGCATCCGTGTGGCGTGCGTGCGGACGCAACCGTGCTGCAGCACCGCCACGGTTGCGGGCACCGCACGCGCTGGCGGTCGCAGCGGCGAGTCGCGGTTGCCTGGGCGACTCGGTGGGCAACCGGACAGATCAGGCTATAGTAGTCACCGATGGTAGTTTCGGCCTGATGGTAGGTGCGGGCTCGCGGAGTCGCGATTGTAGTACTAGCACTACATGGTGGTTCGCGGCGTGGACGGCGAATCGGGTGACGAGAGGCGACCCGCAGCGCCATGGGGCGGAGGAACAGGAACAGATGGTGGGGGCTCGGATCGGAGCGTAGGGTGGGGGGTGCGAGGCTGCGAGCGAGTGGACCAGTAGGCAGCGGGCGCATCTGCTACTGGTCGATCGGCACTTTCCACGCACCCAACCACTGTTGCTGCTTCGGCCATGTTCCGTGTCCCCCCATCCGACGCCCGCACGTACTCTGCGTAGGGACCGTCTACCCCGTTGGCATTGCACCGCCGGCCGCACCGAGCCATCCCTTGCCGTGGCCTGAGGCCAACTCCACCGCATGATCCTAAACGAACGTCTGGATTGACCGGATTTTGTTCCTTTGAGGCGTCGATGGGTTCGCCCGTATCCGGCTGTGTCCGGTGGGTCGTGCGTGCGTCCACCGCGCGGCCGCACCCCAAATCACGTCCGTGTCAGGAAAGCAATAAAAAAAAGGAAACATAAAAAAATGACTAAAAAAGTAAATAAACGCAGTTTAATAAAGATAAAACTTAGTTAGGGGGGTTCATGGCCACAAAATGGCCCAGTTTCGTCATATTAATAATTAAACATAAAAAAGTAAAAAAAAAACGGTCGCCGCCGGCGCGCTCCTGCCTGTGCCCGTCGTTGCCATCGCCGTGGCCCTCTTCAGTGGCCGCCGGTGTCGTCGTCGTCGCTGACGAGGTCGACATAGTCCGATGGCGTCCACAGGTGAGACGGCGGTGCGTGGTAGACGGGGGCGGGCTGGACGGCGGGAGGTGCCTGCAGCACCTCCTCCCGTGGCGACGCCTCCCGCTCCGGTCACTGCGGCGGAGTGGCGCGCCAGTTCATGCCCATGCCTGCGGCCATCTCCGGAGCAGTGCAGGACCAGGCCCACCCCGTGCCCACCAGCTGCTGGAAGGCGGCCGCCGGCTCCTCCTCCATGGCGTCCTCCCTCCTCTCCTCCGTCAAGGCCGCCATCTGCAGCTCCGGGAAGGCCACGTCGCCGGCGACAGACAGTGCCATGGCCTCCTCCAAGCCGTCCCATTGCCGCTTGTCGTGCGTGCTCATGGAGTCCTTTATGACACGCTGCACGAGACAGGCTTCCTCCTCCGCCGTCATGCGAGGAGGTGGTGGTGGCGATGGAGATGGCGACGGCGACGGCGTGGGCGTGAGGCCGCGCACCAGCCTACACCCGCGCTCCTGGGGAGCAGCCGCTCGGCGCTCTGGGCGTGGCCGTCGTGGCCCCGTCGACGTGCCGGCGAAATAGGACGCCCGCCGCGTGTCGTGCTCATCGTGGAACCAGGTGTCCCACAATGGCGACTCGGGGGCGTACCTGGGGTCGTAGTAGAGGTCGTCCGGGAGGAGGCGGCGGCGGTGCTCGATCTCCTGGCGGCGCGCACGGCCGGTCACCGGGACCGGCGGGATCGGCACGCGGTCGGCCGACAGATGCCAGTTGTTGGGGAGGTGGGCGTCGCTCGAGGGGATCGGCGTCCTCGTCTCCCAATAACGGCGGCACACCGAAGCGCGGATGTAGTGCTGGTCGCGCTCGCCGGCGGACGAGGGGGCGATGAAGAACGCGGGTGGCGAGGGGGCCCGACGTGGTGGCGATGGCGATGGCGAGGCTGGCTCCTCCTTCTTCACCGAGCCGCGGCGACGCCCCGACGAGGAGCCAGCCTCGCGGTTGTGCTTGCCTTTGCGGCCGTAGTTCCAGAGCCCCATGGCTGCAGGCGGCCGGCCGGCGAGTTCTTGGTTAGGGTTTGGGGCCTGGGGCTGTCGGGTTTCGAGGAGGCCGCGGGGTGGCGTGGGGCAGTGTGGACGACGATCGGTCCCCGGTTTGCACTTAAAGAAGGACGGCGACCCTTTCATGTGTGGATGACAGGTGGGGCCGTCCGCCCCGTGCACATTGATGTGGGCGGGTGGGAGATAGGTGGCCGCCTGCCACGCGGCCCCGACGCGGACGAGGCGCGCGTCCGTTTGGTGTCCGTCGCGACCCAAACCCGACGCAAGTTTGCGCTCGAAATGGATGGGTCCGGACACAAAACGGACAGAATGGATTCGGACCATCGCGCGCTGGGCCGTTTCGTTTGTCCTTTTGTTTCAAACGGACAGGGCCGAACAGAACGGGGTCGCGCGATGAAGTTGGCATGAGGCCGTGTGTGATCGCTGGCCTGACGGGATGGCTTCAACAGTCGAGCCGTGTGATGTGATCTCATTCTCACCCATACCTCCCTCTAGGTTTCAGTGCATGGGGTCGATGGCTCACCACCGCACGCGTGGTTTGTCTCCCGCAACTTCACTCACTGTTCTAGCGTCCCTCGAGAAGCTGCGTCCCGTCTTTCCAAACGGCTAAGCTACTGCCGTGTGTTGTTCTCTCCTGCTGCCAGTACTACTGCTACTGCTGACGTCCAAACTGGCGCATGACGTTTCGGTACAGCTGAACAATTTGGTTACCCTGGAGAGCAGTTTTGGACTATTTCCTCTCTCCAGGCTTGTCACTCCCAACGCCATCAACCATCAATGTGACTGACGTAGCTACGGTGGTTTAGACCTGTTCATCTCGATGACTCCTATCGCCAACAATTCTCTAGCTGGAGGCACCAATAGTACATGGATGTGATATATGATGCCTTTTTAGAGTATCTCTGGCAGATCCATCTTACAAAATTTGCAGGACGACGGATGGATCGGCAGAATGGATACCGTTAAACGTCGCCAGATACCCACTCAATTTGGAACATCTAGTCCGGCGCTGAGGGACTTCGCGCCGCGGGTGCGCGCCTGCTCCATGCGCCTCTCCAGCACTGGAGGACAAAGGGAGGAGCTATCAGCCTCTTCGTCGTTGCGTCGCTTGCCGCCGCCGAACCCACCGCAGGCACCGAACCCACCACGACACCCGAACCCACCGCGGCTGTCGAAACCCCCGCCGCCGCCACGCCCGGACCTGCGAACGCCATCTCCGGTGGCCAAATGCGCCCCAAAACGTCATCGGAGGTGTTTGGATTTGTCGTCGGAGGATGGATTTCGTGGCGGAGGCGGATGGGGATGTGCGGGATGCGAACCCTAAATCGTCTTGGCTCCCGCATATATACCGGAATCACGGGCGGTTTGCGGGCCGCCGGTAAAAAAATTACGGGCCGGGCCTTTTTTAGCGGACCTGCACGGACCGTTTTTTGGCCCATCCCGTAAAACGACCATAAAAACGCAGTTCGGTGGACTTATACGGAATCCGCTAGAGATGCTCTTATATGTATACATATTATACATATCTATATCTATATCTATCTACAACTATATATACTATACTACCTGTTAATAAAGCAACCTGGGTTTCTCTGACTTTTTCATCCATTCACCATCGAAAAAAATATTTTCTATCTGATGTGGTACTAAAATTTTGGGGACGTCCTCCTTGGCGCCTTCAGTGCCCGTTCGCGATTCCAGTGCCCGATGTGTCGATAGCATGGGCCTGGCCCAGCAGCGTTCGCTGGCTGCCCCCGCTCGCTCGATCGCTGGGTGCCGCCGCTCGCTCGATCGTTGGCTCCCGCTCGACCATTTTTTTTCTTCATTCTAAAAACTGCTACAGTATAGACCGTTTTCTCTTAGAAAAAACCGGTTTCCTACAGTATGTACTCTTGTTCTTAGAAAAAAGTTCATCGAATTTGAAAAATGGTTCACCGAGTTTGAAAAAAAGTTTATCAAAGTTTGGAAAAGGGTCATCGAATTAAAAAAAATGAATTAAAAAAAAGTTCATCGAGTTTAAAAAAGTTCATCGAAATTCGAAAAAAGGTCATCAAATCCGAAAAAAGTTCATCGAGTTTGAAATTTTTTCATTGAAATTTGGAAAAAGTTCATTGAATTCGAGAAAAGTTCATTGGGTTTAGAAAAAAGTTCACTGAGTTTGAAAAAAGTTCATCGCGTATTGGAAAATAGTTCATCGAATTTGAATAAAAATTCATCCATTTTGAAAAGGTTCATCAATTTTCGCAGTAATTTCATTGTATTTGAAATTTTTTCACGCATTTAAGGAAAAAAGAAAAAACAAGATAGAAAAAATAAAAAGGGAAGCAAATATAAAAAAATGAAAACCAGTTTCCAGAATTCCGTACATGGGCCACACCACATGTGATGTGGTCCAGTGAAGCCATCCCACCTATACTGCCCATGCAGTTAGGTAAACCCTATTTACCGCACAGCGCAGCAAATACTCGAAGCTTCGCATAAGGAACCCTAGATTGGGACGACCCATATTCATTTTTTCTCAGTGTTCCATTTCTTTTTTTTTATTTTCTGATCCTTTCTCTCTTTTTTTCATGTTTCTTTTTTCCTTTTCTCTTCCAAGTTATTTTTTCTTCTACTTTTGTAAATCCAGTTTTTTAACAATCTTGGGAATTTCAGTTTTTGTTCAATTATAAAAAAGAACACCAAAAATCCATAATTGTGTTTCCTTTTTGAAAAATGTTCGGAATTTTAATTTTTGTTTTCATTCAGTTTTATTTTCAAAATATTTTCCCATTTTTTCAAAATATATTTTTGTTTTTCATAAAAACGAGATTAAAGAAGCATTTTAGAAAATGTTCCCAAATCAAAAAATACCCTTGCTTTAGTTAAATGTTCACAAATTCAACATAATATTCTTGTTTTAAAAATACATTTTTTGATTGTTCTGAATGTTTAAAACACGTCCCCATCTTAAAAGTTGTTCACAAATTCAAAAAAATGTTTTTTTATAAAGTGCATGTTTTCAAATAGTGTTTGTGAATTTAAAAAATAATCCCATATTTTTTGTTTTGACGTTTCTTCGAAAATAACACTACTCGTAATTTCATAAATTGTTGACGTTTCCAAAAATATTCGGCAATTCATAAGTATAGTTTTTATAAAAAAGTTAGAAAAAATCAAATAATATTTTGAATCTATCTGTTGCAACGCACAGGCATATATGCTAGTAAATATAAATATGTGTGTCTAATAATGTCAAACAATACGTGCATTGTTCGCTATCACAAAACCTAAAAAAATTATCTTATGTCCGTAGCCAGTGCGGAGCTTCAGGGGGGCCAAAGGGATACGCCACACCCCCCCCCCCCTACTGTAGGAAAATTGTCAAGTGTGTCCCTAATTATTAGGCTTGAATATCCAAGATTTCTCAGAGTCATGCATAGCTTATCTTCTTTATCCCTACAACTATGATTAGCTCCCTCGAAAATCTTCATCAAGGTCCGCCACGTAGCTCACATGTGTATCCCAATGAAAATTTGCAACTATTTAGAACACATCTTTATACATGTGTAATTATTTTCAATTTTTTTTTCTGAACTTGTAAATATGTTCTGCGATTTGCGCTCTCTCTAACTCTTGTTTTTTCAATTGACGATCAAGAAAATTGTTTACAATTAAAAAAATATATCAAACAGAAGAAACTGGTAAACACATTTTTTTTGTGAAAGAACATCATACAATAAAATAAACAATGAAAAAATTCATGTAAAACGAAAGATACACCAACTCATTCCAAGTTCTCCTTTTAGTTTTTTTAGTCTTGAGCGAAACTTGTATATTTAGTGAAGCAAACAGTAATACTCTGATGGACGGGCATACAATATGCTAGGAGTGTCTTGGTCTTGCCTATTGCCGGATCGAAGAATGTCTAGCGCACAAAAGCCCTCTGCAGTGCGTCGGACCATTAATTATCACTGCCAAAACGGTCTGTGCATTGCAACGAAAATAATAATAATATCCAATAGCCACCATCAAATTTTGTTGCATCACCCAGATATACTATTACTCTCAATTTCGTGAAACCGTGAACATTTTTTTAAACTCATGAATATATTTGAAATTGTGAACATTTTTCAAATTCATGAACACTTGTACGAATTTTGGAACATTTTCTGGAATCAAGAAATTTATTTGAATTCAAGAACATTTTACACTATTTACAAATATTTTGTAAAAATTGTGAATTTTTTTCTAACGATTTATGGAATCGGCGAACGTTTCTCGAATGGATGAACACTGTCTTCAAAATTGGTTGAACAATTTTTGACGAACATTTCTTGACCTAACGAACATTTTTTGAATTTTTTTGACTTAACGAACAATTTTTGACGAACATTTTTTCCTAACAATTTGTCTTTTTAACGAACATTTTTTGACTTAATGAACATTTTATGAAATGTTAGTGCATCTAGTATTCCTTAGTGATTTTGGTGTATTGAAGACTTATAGGTTAAGGGACTAATGTGTTTATGAGTGTACACATGTCGTATAGGTCCGTGAGAAGTTTGATACATCCGATGAACGCCGACCCCTAAAAATGTCTTCAGATGAAGACTTTGGTTTTCTCGAAGACTTTGAATATGAAGAACTAGTGTGACCTTGAAGATATTGATATTGATGCGAGGTTATGAAGCGTGAAGACGTTTGGTTTTATAGTTTCCTTTTCCTTTTCATGAGTCATAGGAAACACCGTACTGTTAAAGGGGTCAACGTAAAACTATTGGAACATTTCTAAGTGATGCTCATCTCAAAGCATACACAACCCAATCCTTCGAGTGAAGCCTTTGGAAATCTCATATAGTTTGGTCAATTTCTTCAGTAACAAAGACGAAGTTATTCCGTTCTTTTAGGATTTTTGTTCTGTCTGAGGAGTTAGGAATTCGCCAGCGCGAATTGCCTACAGTGAGGAATATGATAGCCCTAAGGAATTTGAGAGCTCAATTTTCTGACCATTGCTATGCTTCACTCCAGCTGTCCCAAATATCTTATCCACATAACGGTCATATCATTAGGAGCATTTATGTCTTATCACGTCGGACTGCTCCCCGGCTATAAATAGCCGCCCCACAACCACTAGCTAGTTGGCTGCTCCAAGAAATAGATTGACACTTGTCATTTAGAGCATCCCATCCTCCGAGGACTTTGAAAGAAAATCATAAGTGAGGAAAAACCCAAAACCCCAAACACCTAAAACCCAAAGTGATTGAGCATCACTGAAGAGATTGTTCCTGTGTGGGACTGATGCTTGTTATCTTTGAAGACTGTGCAACTTTCAAACGATTAGGCTTCAAGGTCTAGAGCATCCAAAAGGAATTGTGGATCGCCGGGTGACCTAGTCTGTGAAGGTTTGGACCACGAGTGATTGGGCGAGGTCTATGTGACCTTAGCTCAAGGAGAATATGGTAAGGACTGTGTGTCCTTTGGTTTAAATATCAAGCCGCTCCAACCAAACGTACAGCCGTCACAACAGTTGGAACTGGTCTACCAAATCACTATCGTCACCGAGCTACTGGTTCTATTTCCTCAACTCTTTCATTTTCTCGCATACTTGCGGTTGAACTTGATCGCTATTGTTTGAAGACTTTGACTAAAAATTTCTCAATTTCCTCAATCCTATTTCTTTAGGCATCTTGTCTTCTGCCTGCTTATCATCGTTACACACTATCTATGCTATGTGCATGTTTTATTTCATCATGATGACTATGCTACTGTCTTGTTATGCATGCACCTGAGTACTTTGTTCTGCTGCTTGTATTTCGTCACTTTGCAAATTCCTCAGTGAAAAATTTGTAAAATCGCCTATTCACCCCCCTCTAGTCGATATAACACACTTTAAATTGGTATCAGAGCCAGGTTCTCCCTTGTTCTGTGTGATTTTGGTTTAACCACCTGAAGTTTTAGTTATGTCGACTGCAGGTATGATTAAGGTCTCGGTTGGGTGTCCTATCTTCGATGGGACGAACTACCCCTACTGGAAGAACAAGATGCGCATGCATCTTGAGGCAATTGACAACAATCTCTGGTACGTTGTGGAGAATGGCGTTCGCTCCATCACTCCCTCCGTGAATGCTGCTGATGTAAAGAGATTCAAGCAATTCGACTCTCAAGCAAAGAATATCATATGTGGCTAACTTAGCAAAGGATAGTACGACAGAGTGAGTGCTTTGGAGACTGCAAAGCTTATCTGCGATAGGTTGTCCAAGGTCAATGAAGGAGACTCAACCCAACGTGATTCTCGAGTTGACGTTCTTTGCAATCTCTTCAACCGCTTCAAAAGGCTCGACAAAGAAAATGTTCATCCAACCTTTGATCGCATCACTGATATCTCCAATGAGCTTCAAGCACTTGGTGCCATTGACATCACCGACCAGGAGGTGGTGAAGAAATTGCTGAGATCTCTTGATTCCTCACTCGATACACCGGCACTCATGATTCAAGAATGTGGAGACGACAGGTCACTAGATCCTGCTGATATCCTTGAGAGACTGAACACTCATGAATTCCAAATAGCTGAGAAGAGAGACCTCTACGGGCCAAGCTATGGAAGATCATGCGCACTGAAGGCCAAGGCAATTTCCTCATCTGAAGGGGAAGATTCTGACAACTGCCTTGGTGATCCTGAAGGAGTGAGCCAGGAACTAGCAATGCTCGTGAGGAAATTCCATAAGTTTTCAAGGCATGGCCTCTTTGGAAAATCTTCAAGAGGTTATGACATGAGATCTGATTCTTCATTCCGCGACTACAAGAAAAGGACATGCCACAAATGCAAGAAGCCAGGTCACTACATGGCTGATTGTCCTTAGGGGTTGAAGGAATCAAAGAAGAAGAAATACAAAGATGACAGTTCAGATGACTCGAAGAAAAATAAGAAATCTTGAAAATCCTCATCTTCGAAGTCTTCCAAGTCCTCATCTCACAAGAAGAGCAATTCTAAAAAGGCTCGGGCATTCATTGGCAATGAACTAGACTCTGAAGCTGAATTTGAGGAAAATGAGGAAGAAGAGGAATCTGAGGAGCCAGACTCTGGTGCCAAGCCTAGCTCTCGCTACTGCTTTCATCAGCAAGTCCATCTTCAATTGTGAAGAAAATGGAAACTCCAACATTGCCGACGATGGCAACGATGACTTCACTCCCACCTATTGCTTAGTGGAAAAAGGTGCCAAGGTACTCAAATATTCCTCCTCTGAATCAAGTGAGGATGAATCTGATGAAAATCTTAAACCCAACTATTCCAAACTTACTAATATTGCCATGAAACAACAAAAAGTTTTGGGTAAGGTTCAAAATTTGCTAGACAAAAGCGATGACCTGTTGGGTGAGGAACTGAATCAAACTCAAACCTTAATTGATAATCTTCAATGACTACAGTCTAAGTTTGATAACCTTCAAGGTCGTCATGAAACACTCTTAGCCGATCATGAGAAGCTTTCTTATGAATTTCTTCAAAGAAAGCAAGATCTTGAGAAACTAAGGGTGAGTCATGAAGATCTTCAAAGGGAAAATGATTCTTTGCTTGCTCAACAGATCATTTCCACTCAGGAAGAATTCATTGCACCTTGTTTGAAATGCATCGAACGTGAATCTACTAATTCTTTACCTGAAAGTTCAAATGCTTCTATTGCTGCAACTTCTTCAACTATTTCTGTGGTCACAATTTCCTCATCTGAGGATACCAGAAGTATCACTGACGAAAATGCAGGGTTGAAAGAATTGTATGTGGCAGGCATGTACAAAAGCCTCAAAGGGCATTAGGCTCTTTGTGATGTGCTCAAAAAATAGATCTTGAACAGGAACCCTAGGAAAGAGGGTATTGCCTTTGAGAGGAACCACAATGCTGATGGGTCCTACTGGAAGCCTGAGCACTATCCCAAAACCACACACTACTACAGGATGCTGCTAATGCAACACTACGATCAGAGACCCTTTGACGAAACTGTGTGCGATGCAATAATCGCAAACGGTGGTGTAAAAACTCCGTCAAAAAGGTGCAAAACATTTGCGATGACGGATGCATCAAACACGGTTCAGATTTTAGTTCCTTGTGTGATGTAGGGCGTACAATTACAATTATCCGTTTGCGATGAGGAGCAACAAAAGAAATGGGTAGCCAAATGAAGGTGTGTGCGATAAACAGCATACGGTTCACTAGGATGAACTGTATGTGATTAGGCAACACAAAAGAAACGGCCAGCCAAGTCAAGGTGTGTGCGATATACAACATGCGGTTCACGCAGATGAACTGTTTGTGTTGAGACAAGAGAACACAAATGGTTCAATATAACAAGATGTGTGTGATATGCGGCAAACAGGTCTGTAATCAGAAACGTGTGCGAAGGATGATAATAACACAGATGATTGCTGCTAATAAGACGTGTGTGTTGTGTGATGGGATTACATACAGAACAACAACATATATATTACATGCATGATTAACGAAATTAAACATCCAATTACATAGGTGGCTACTACAACCATGGCATTTGCACACACCAAAGTAAACTATTAAATGCATAATTTCATAGGTGGCTACTACACACATGACACTTCCACATACTAATAAAGTGAACTATATATTACATGCATGATTAACTAGCATAAACGATCATTTGATCATCATCTACTTCTTGTGACGCTTGCTCTGCTTGTGACTCGATACAGGCTTGTTGATTTGGGTAACGAGGCACTTCCTTATGTCAACAATCCGCCTGTGCATCTCGTAGCATGTGTACACGCTCTTCGCCGCGAACCTGAGGTGAGGTTCATCTAGTCGCCGCATCCAGGCCCCGTGCCAGGATACGGGATTTGTTCTCTGGGCATCCTGCTTCATCTTTTCGTAGTAGGGGTCGATGATGGCCGAGGCGAGTTCGACCAGGGAGTCCTTCTTCGTGCTACCCCAGACCCTGTAGTGGTCACGGATTTTGACAAGGTTCTCATAGGCCAAGCCTGTAACAGTGAGCGCTCTTACATCGTCAGTGGTTTCCACCGTGGCGAACTTATAGTCGGTGCTGTTGACAAACCTATTGAAACGGTCGCAAGGCTCTCTAGCCATGTAGTGGCGGTAGATGAGGACATGATGGCGCATGCACAATTGGGCAACGACAACCTTCTGATCTATGCCGAGACTACCGGCGGTGTCGTGGAATTATCATGTCAGATGTCCTAGTGAAAGGACTTAGTCGTGGAGCTATCGCAACTAGGAAGCTTAAAGGGGTTAATCGGGACAAAGGACATGGGGTTTATACTGGTTCTGCCCCTTACGGTGAAGGTAAAAGCCTACGATCCAGTTTTGAGTGGGATTGCTTATGTCTCGAGTACCAGGGAGCGGAATCGCTTGACCTAGCTCTCGATCTGATGTTACTTGCCCTGAACCGCCGCCGGGTCATCTCTTTATATACAGAGGTTGACGCCCAGCGTCTCACAGAGTCTCGGCCGGCTCATAAACAGTGTCCGGCTCGGTCTCTTAACTATTCTTGCCTTATAATACAAGTCACGTACATATGTCAGTTTATCACTACGGGCCTTAAGTCGCCTATGGGCCTTGGGCCCTTAACTGAACCGCCATCTTCAACCTTGGTCTTGGGCTTCAAGAATACTTGTAGGTATAACTCGGCCCCTCCTGGGCGGGTCATACCAATAGTTATATCCCCAACATTAGGCCCCAGATTGATTTGGACTGGTTCATGTCAATCTTCAACACTTGAGAAAAATTCTTCTGCCTTTTACTTATGAAATTTTCGTAAGCCGCCATGACATCATCCTCTGGATTTATGGTAACCCGCCATGACGTCACCTACCATAAATGCACATTTTGTTCAATGTATCCCAACAGATCTTTATCTTAATGACCATCCTGAAAATCGAGGCATCCTTGTAGTTGGTAACTTATGTTTTCAGCCTCCTCGTTTTTTGTGCTCTTTTAGTGGTCCTTCCTTATAAATAGACCCATAGGTCTTTCTTCATTCTTCCCTTTCTTCGTCTTCTTCCTCTCGCCCCCGACTGTCGCTCGAGCTCCGCCGCCGCTGCAGCACACCTCTTCTCCATCAACCTTAGCAGATGCATCGACCTGAATCCGACCAGAGAATGGCGGCGCCCCTCCGCAACAGATCTGCCGCTGTAAGTTTCCCCTTTCTGCATCTCAGATCCAATGCTAGGGTTCGCAGGTTCTTATGCACAATACGTAGTTCATCTTGGTTTCTTCATGTTTCTTCTGTCGCGGCCTCTTTTGATCCAACAACAGCATAAAACTCATGCGGTAGCTGTTTCGCATCCATTTTAGGCACTAGCAGATCCTTTTTCTTCGTAAGGAAGCCTCACTAGAACACATGAACTCCTATGTACCATGTTTTTAGGTCTAGAAATTTTTCTTTTTAAACAGCCATTTGATCCAAAATAGTCATTGCAGTTTGTGAAACTTGTTTATGCAACACTTAGGCATAAATCTGAGCTTGTTAGATCCATCTAGCCATGGCGACTCTTATCACCCATGGCGGTTTAAATAGCTTTAATGGCTTATAGAGCCTATGGCAGCTTAAATAATCTTGACTTAATTATCCTCATACCATTAGGCCCCTTCATAAGCCGCCAACTTGAATATGCACCATAATGTTTTTTTCTCTCTGGCTTAAATTTGAACCGACACTTTTACTCTATTTTAGGCTTTCATCTCAATGGCACCGAAAGCAGCCACTTCCTCAACTGTGTCAAATCCATTCTCACAGACAACACCCTTGATGATTTTGTGAAGACCGGCTATCTGCCGAAGAAGGAAGTCATGTCCTATCGTGCTCCTAACCCGGAGGAGGAATTTCCTCAGCCCAAAATGGGGGAGGTTATTGTTTTCATGGATCACATGAACCGGGGTTTCTCTCCACCTGGCTCAAAATTCTTTAGAGATGTGTTGCACTTCTTTGACCTTCGCCCACAAGACATCGGACCCAACTCTGTGTCTAACATCTGCAACTTCCAAGTATTCAGTGAAGTATATCTGGGAGAAGAACCCAATATTTTACTCTTCAGAGAGCTATTCTACTTGAACCGCCAGAATAAGTGCGCCAGCGGCCAGAGTTTAGAACTTGGTGGTGTCTCAGTCCAACATCGTAGGGACGTAATCTTTCCTTACGCCAACCCGCCTAGTCATCCCAAAGACTGGAATCAGACATGGTTTTACTACCAAGACACCTCTCCGGATGGTGAAAACCCTCTGCCCGGTTTTCGTGCTCTACGTCTTAGGAACAACCACCCGCTTCCTGACAAGATCACAACCGTTGAACGCAAAAAACTCGCCCCCACCTTAGCCAAGATCAAAGCTCTTCTGGGGAAGGGTTTAACTGGCATCGACTTAGTCCGGGTTTGGCTCGCCTGGCGGGTCATTCCATTGAGCCGCCGCCCCGGCTTGATGTGCACCTATACAGGCGAAAAGGATGACCCTCTGCGGCACAGTCCTGATGACTTGCCTGAAGATGTCATCAACGATATGACAAAGTCCCTTTTGAACGAGAGCCTGGCAGATTGTGGTAAGATGGTCTTAGCCCCCTTCTGCAAAGCTAACCCGGCTCCAAAGGTAAGCCGCCCATATGAATAAATTACTTTGAGTTTTCGATGTTTCACCCATATTAATTCCTCTGCCAGCTCTCACAGGCGGGTGATAAATTCCAAAAGGTCAAATATGACCATGAAGCTGCCAAGAGAGCCAGGAAGGAGAAGAAAGCCGCCAGGAAAGAGGCTGCCAAGAAGAAGGGCAAGAAAGCCACCGCCTCCCACTTTCTTCGGCTAGAAGATTCTTCTGAGTCGTAGGTAGCCCTTGACTCTCTTGGCTCCTTTTTTAATCATCTTATTAACACTGATTATCAGTAGGAGGACACAGGAGCCATCCGTAACAAGGCTGAATAGGTAACTACTATTTCCTCCGACTCCGAGCCTTTGCCAGGACAGAAAATCCGCAGAGTAACTCGGAAAGTAAGATTTTCACATCCCTTAGCTTATCAAGATCCTCAATTCTTTTTGAAGCGACAGATTCATGAGAGCTGGAGGCAGACCCGGACTAGCAAGGACGCGGAGCTCTCCTCCTGTTTGCCAAACACCCCAAAGAAGTGCCGGAACAAGGTCACCTCTGATTTAAATCTCTTTTATCCTTTGGCGGGTCTTACTCGTCAACCACTCAATTCTTCTGACTCGGATTATCAGGAAACTTCCCCTTCCTCCGGCGACTCTATGCAGTCCAATCTGCCGGCTTTCAAGACCGCACCAGGGTAATGATAACATGTTTATCCTGTATTCATTTCATTTCATTGTTTTTGTACTAACCTTTTGATTTTATGAAGTGGACAGGCCAAGCCCAGAAAAAGGACAAAAAAGAACAAACCGACAGACGACACGGTTGTGACCGAGCTAGTGCTTGTAACAGCTGCGCCTGAATCGTCAACTCATGAGCCGCCACCTGAACCAACTAAAGATATACCAACTCCAACTGCTGACCCGCTTGCTGAGCGAGCTGTTGATAACTCAGAAAACCTGAAAGTTCCTAGCCCAGTCAGGATGGATGATCCTCAAAATACTGATGTTGAGATCACCAGAACCGGCTTTGTTGAACCGGCTAGGAGAGCCGTGCTAGCCAAGTGCTCCGCCAAAGAAGAGCTTCTGGAACACCGCCAGGTCAAACTTGATGTCACTGACTATACTCACCAGAGTATTGAAGAGGTCTTTTCCGGCTATATGAGTCAAGTGCATAGCAGCCGTGACACTAAAATTAACATGGTGAAGCAGATGCACCAGAAATTTGAGGTACAACCCTTTCTTTGTACTTACTTATATTTACTATGCCAGCCCCCAAGTCTATTGCTTATGATGAATATGCTGTAGACTTTTAGAAACAAATTTAGTGACATTAGTAACATATATGGACAAGATATGTAAAAAATCCGGCTTACTCCATAGTCCGCAAAGGGTGGCTTAACTAGTATGGTTGAACCGGTCTTTCATAAGGTTGTATTGAATAAAACATTTGAGACTTTTAAACAGCAATATGCATTAGCCCCCAAGTGCCAAGTACTCTTGATTGCAAAGTGCTTGGGACTTACTATCATGAACCGCTACCTGAAGCAAAATTCTTCGGTAGACATGAGCCCCAAGTGCCAAGTTTCGTTGCTTGCAAAAGGCTTTGGGACTGAATACTGCTTCATATTTGCCCTGACTCTTGACCCGGTATTTGCATAGGCCGTCACGAGTCAACTTGAATCAGAAGTGTCTGATCTGAAGAACTGCCTTGAGGCCCAAGAGATGGAGACCCAAAGAGCCGACTCCAAGTTTAAATTCAACGTTTCTGAACAAGAAAAACTGAAGAAAGAATTTGAAATGGAGAAAAAGGCCTGGGCCGATGAAAAAACTGACCGAGCTGAAAAGGCAGAGACGACTATTGAAGAAGCATCCCGTGAATTATCCGGGTTAAAATGCCATGTCTCTCAGATGGTCTCAGCGATCTTTGGTAAGTCACCCTGCAAGTGTTAAATTCTTGAACCTTTCAATTGATCAAACAAATTGGAACCAACTCACGTGACAATGTTTATGTAGGCCCCAGGAGTTCAAATCTGAACCAAGACATGCTGACCAAACTAAAGGCGGTTTACACGCTGGTGGAACAACTGTACATCGGATCTCAACGTGCTTTAGCCATAGTGGCTTTGTAAAATGAAGTGCCTACCCTCCTGGCGGACGTACTAAAGAAGCTTTCTGTGCTACCCCAACGGTTCCATGAACTAAGGTGGTGAGCTGCGAGAGCCGGAGCGGTGAATGCTTTAAGCCGGGCCAAAGCTTGGCTACCCGAGTTAAACCCGACCGACATCGCTATTGGTTATCCAAGCCTGAAGGAGGATGGTACATCTTTTGAACAGGTAGACTTTGCCGCTTGTGTGAAGGAGGTACGCCCCGTGGCCACCCTGATAGCTAACGAAGTGGATCTCACCAAATACCAGGCAGGTTATGACGAAGAGAACCGGAGAATTCCAACACCTCACTATAAAGTGACCAATCCGACCCCCACTCCGTAAGCACACCTTCGCCCCTGAAGTAGACCCGGCCGGACTAGTTGATGATGAAGCTGAATTTGAAGCTTTGAACAACATTGACTAGTCATCGTCAACCTTCCAGGAAAGGGTACAGGGCGAAGAAGCAGAAAGGGCTAACCCGGACGCTTCAGGCCAACATGAGAGCTAACCTGTGGTGGCGGCTCATACCTGTGAAGTGCTAAAAACAATATGAATCATTTGGACTCGGGGAGTCATGTAATAGAATAGAAATAACTTTGCTTTTGCCGTGCCATCGTGCACGTTTTTGGTGCCTAATGCTATTAAGCCGCCATATTAGCTTCACCCGGTTTACACTTATCATCTTTTTCCCTTATGCTTGATCAAGTCTTTTAACTGCCCTGCACATAGAAATAGATGACAAGGTCCCTTGGCAGCCTCCCGCAAGGCGGGTCATAATAGCTTGATACATTAAAAATAGAAGAAGAATCACAGATAAGCCTGTTGTAACATATAATGTTAAAACACAACTATAATCTTATACCTGTGACCTTTTAATTTGCACCACCAGCTTATATGACCCGGAAACCAATATTTCCAAAGGTATAATGATTCTCATATATTGGCGACTTATGAACCAATATCAAGCCGGGTTTAAAAGTAACCACACTTGTACTTGTAAAACCTCAAAAAGGTCTCAAAATAAAGGGTTCTTCCAAAGAAAACTTAAACCAAACAGAATATACCAAATTCAAGGTTTCTGATTCGAATATGATCAATAAACCGTTCCAAAGGGGTTAAGCTAGGATTTGAATACAATCATGTAGCCCCCAGTGGCTTTGGCGTTGGCCGATCAAGAGGGTACCGACAACTATGTTCTCTTTTGTGGCACCCCGGCTCAGAGCGACCGGTTTACCCTGCATTGCCAGCCCAGAGACCTTGTCTTCTGGCAACACACAACAACTTGGTACAGAAAAACAACCGCTTTATTCATGCTAGTGGAGCATAGTTCATATTACAACAGTTAGCGAGGCCAAGCGGCACACACGGTGCGGCTGAACAATATGTACATTATTTAGTGAACATAAAGGGGCCTCGATCCTGACAATTACGCGGCAGCGGAAAAACATCGTAGCGGAACTCCATAGCACAGGGACACCGATGTGGACACGATCTAGACTCGGACAGCTCTCCTTTCCAACGAGACTTTCCTGAAATCTGGCATGACACGCCAGGTCAGTACATTGAATGTAGTTGCAAGCTCACAACCATCATAAACATAATGACAAACAATATCATGATATTTAACCAATTAATGACAATGCAACAATATATATATCCATCATGCTGTGATTATACTCAAGTGATACTCGTCCCATGGACTGGCTTACCGAGCGTGATCATTTCCAAACCACAAACATGAAGAACTCCACAACAATCTCGTGATCCTTACAACGATCACAACCCTGACCAACACTTGGTCTCAAACAGTGATCCTTACGGCGATCACAACCAGACCACACCTGGTCCAACTCAACACGATGGCCTCACTGCCATTACCTCAGTGCAAATCTTAGTGTGCAAATTTATTAAGTGTTGACCCATGGTGTACCCTACTTTCGAGCGTGTCCGTAACTATGGACTCGGATATCAATAGATTAATACACTCTGCAGAGGTAGCGCACTGGACCCACACTACGGAACCCATGGCCTCGCACTCCCATTCGGGTGGACCAACGGCATTCCGACGAAACCACTTCATTGTCATGACACTCTCCCGACCACTCCGACTCAGTCCCCATCGGGCTAGTCCTGGGTGGCCCCGTGTCTACCTCAAGACACCTCAAACCACCGTCGTGGCAACGATCCACTCTGGGATCCAAACACTTAACTGATCAACGGGCACACAAGGTTATGCCTGCTTACCGGGCCAGGGTACAGCACGCCCATAACCTTCCCTAGATGGAGGCACCGACCAGGGGCACGACAATGAAACGCATTAAGGCCGTCCCATACAGACAAATGTGGTTGCACTGGGAAAAACTCGTTTCAGCGGCACCATGACCCGGTCAACAACATATTCAAGTTGAGTTATTTATCAGGTTCAACTTAAAGTGAAAGTAACCGGTGTCATAATGCCATGCTATGCATCACTAACATATGCATCACATAACCATGAAAATTTACTAAATCGACTACGCTCCCACGGAGCCATCATCAACTCAAGGTACTTCTGTGGTTAAGATCAAACCTCACTTAAACCAGAATCATTTTTAGCAATCTCATCATTTTTCATCATGCAAGAATAATAATTAAACTAATTATGAACCTCCATGACCATATCATTTTATCATTACTCATATCTAAGTTCTTGTTAGATTATCAGCAACATTCATTTCAAACTTCCTGTAAATCAAGCATATTTAACATGGCAAGCATTTACAGAATATACTTATCATAATAATTATTTAAATGCAGGAATAATCATAAGTTCAAGTAGGAAAATCACAAATATTGAAGTGGCACTATGAAAATGTTGCTGTGGCTTGCCTTAGTGCTGATGAGGTTCTCAACTCTGCTGGTGATCCTCAAGACAAGCTTGCCCTTCTGAAAACAAATAAAACCACAAAAAGAAAACATCAAGAAACCTTCTGAAAATTACCATAAAATCTAGACAACAAGGAAAAATCCCATCTTTTGGGTGCTGTTAGATTTTTGGACAAAGAACACAATGCAAAAAGAATCAATGCATTTGGACTTATAGATAAAAAGTTATGGCTGTTTGAAGTTTCCTGGATTTAAATGAATTTGAAATA
>NC_041391.1:568331669-568355279 GCF_002162155.2 Triticum dicoccoides
GGGGTGACGTCGAAGGCATAAAAGCCCAGGGCGCCACCACTCGTACCGCTTCGGGCGCGTACTGACTCGCTGACTAATGGGCCCCGCTAGTCAGGCCAGAAGGAGGGGGAGAAGGAAATAGAGGGACGCGGAGCTTCGCCGGAGCACACGCCGGCGACGAGGGTTCTTTGGGTCAAACGAGAGGGGGGATCGAAGGAGAAGAAGATTGCACACCTGCCCATACCCGTAGCATGGCTAGGGGTGACCGGACGGCGTCAAAAACGGCCTCTCCAGCGGAGGCAGAGGGCAGAGGTCACCGGAGATGAAGACGACGGCGGCTCGGGGCGGCTCCACGGGCTCCAGCGGGGCGGAATGGCTTCACTGAAGAGTGGCAGAGGCCCTGGCAGGGTCGCCCTGGCCTGGGAGGGGTCGGAGCTGCGGGGACGATCCATAGGGGATCGCTGGTGATCTCGGGCTTCGGGACGGCAGCCCGCGGCCTGCCCGGCTGGGCTGCGGCTTCTATTGGCTTGTGGAGGGTGTGGGAGTAGCTGCGGGTGCTCAAGGAGGGCTGGGGTGGCAGCATTTATAAGCGGGCGTCAAGAGGGGTTCGGGCTCCGCCGGAGGACAGCTGTCCACGGCGCCCGGCGATGAACGGTGCCAGTGAGAGAGGGGGATGACGACGGAGGTCACGCGGGAACTATTGGCAGGCACGGACGAGCACGGGAGCGAGGGGGAAGACGACGAGCACAGTGCGCCACACACTGTGTCGTTGGCTGGACCGTGCCCGTGCCTGCTGCGGCGAGTTCCGGCATCGGCGAGTGCCAGGAGGGAGTTAAGGGGGTGGAGACGGGGATGGTGGCGAGGCTTGACATGCTCGGGCAGGCTGGGCAGCGAGCACGCGCTCAACAGAGCGCTAGGCCGCATGCAGAGCGCGTGTTTTGCATGCCAGCATGCCCAGATGAACGCGATCACCGCGTGAACCATGACATCAGGCCATCCTAAGCTCTAGCTTGATGTGTGGCGTGTAGTTCTTGGTAGTTTGAAATGTTACCACAGTTGGGCTTGGATCCAGGTGCAATAGAAATGGATTCGTACTGCTAGCTTGTTTCTGGATAGTAACTTTGGAGATTTACTATGGTCAAACCACTGGGATTTAAGGGCTGAGCTTTGGAGGTTTGCTTACACTTACTAAGGTAAATAGGCACAAGAAAAACCAGCTACAATGGAGCTAGTAAAGTGGTAGTTGTTGTAGAAACTACCATTTCTGTCCAGAAATGAATTTATTTTCTGTAGCCAAAATATTCCAAAGGGTGATGAAATATTTTTGCTCAGAAAGGTGCCCTAGGGTTCAAATAATAATTGGGATTTTTCTCAAGATTTTTGGGGCAAGAAAAATTAGGGTTGCTTTGGAGCACCAAGGGCTAGCTAGGGTTTTGGAGGGCAAAATGAATATTTTTCATTTAAGAAAAATTTTCCAAGCAATATTTTGAGTTGAACCAGAGGTGAAATGATGGTTTTGAGGAGGAGAGGGAGCACTTGGGTGAAAATCAAGGGGTACCCAAGTGGTTAAGTCCAAATGAAGTGATTCAAAACCCCTAAATTCAAAACCAACTGAACTGAAAACCAGGCAAAGAAAAGAGGGCAAAAACCAGGCTCTCACAAACCTCCCCCACTTAGAATGAATCTCGTCCTCGAGATTCGGTTGCTTGGGAAAACCATTCTGGATAACATGCCCTTAGAAATTCTTCTGATTCCCAGGTTGATTCTGACTCGGTATGATGCTTCCATTGGACTTTGTAAAACTTCCGTGTTTTACTGCGAGTGACTCTTTCCATTTGATCCAAAATTTTCACCGGCCTCTCTTCATAGGTTAAGTCCTTTGCCAGCTCTATCTCTGTCAAATGAGTCTTTTTCTTGGGCGGTGATATGCACCGTCGCAATTGTGAAACGTGGAACACGTTGTGCATGTCTGACAACTCAGGGGGCAACTCCAACTGATATGCCATAGCACCCACTCGTGTCATAACGGGAAATGGACCAATAAATCTGGGTGCCAATTTTCCACGAGTTTGAAACCTCTTGATACCTTTCATAGGCGTGACTCAAAGATAGACATGTTCTCCGGGTTCAAAGCCGATCTGATGGTGCTTTGCATCATAATAACTTTTCTGCCGTGATTTCGCCAACTGCAGTGTGTCTCTAATTTCCTTGACTTGCTTTTCGGCTTCCAGCATGAGATCCATTCCGAAAATATGCCTATCTCCGGTTTGAGACCAATTTAATGGAGTGCGGCACTTACAACCATACAAAGCTTCATACGATGACATCTTTAAACTGGTCTGGAAGCTATTGTTATACGAGAATTCGGCATATGGTAAGCAGTCTTCCCATTTTGGGCCTTGGGCCAAAACACATGCTCGCAGCATATCCTCGAGTATTTGGTTTACTCATTCTGTCTGTCCATCAGTCTGAGGATGATAAGCGGTACTGTACTTCAACTCTGTCCCTAAGGCTCGATGGATACGGGACCAAAAAGCAGAGGTAAAAAGGGAACCTCAGTCAGAAGTAATGGTTCAGGGGACTCCATGCAGACTGACTATCCTGGACACATACAATTGTGCAAGCTCCTCTGCTCGATATGAGGTCCTAATTGGGAGGAAGTGGGCCACCTTGGTCAATGTGTCCACTATGACCCAGATTGCATCACTGCCCCGTCGGGTGTTAGGTAGCCCGGTGATAAAATCCATACAGTCATCATCCCATTTCCATTGTGACACTGGTAATGGTTGGAGAAGTCCGGTTGGCTTCTGATGTTCTGCCTTTACTTTGTTTCATATGTCGCAGCAGGCCACAAAATAAGCAATGTATTTCTTCATTCCATCCCACCAGAATATTTGTCAAAGGTCTTCGTACATTTTTATACCTCCAGGGTGAATGGAATATGAGGATTCGTGTGCTTCTGACAGGATCTTCTGCTGTAAATCTGCTTGATTGGGCACACAAAGTGTCGTGGAATTGTCACGTCAGATGTCCTCGTGAAAGGACTTAGTTGTGGAGCCATCGCAACTAGGAAGCTTGAAGGGGTTAAACGGGACAAAGGACACGAGAGGGTTTATACTAGTTCGGCTCCTTACGGTGAAGGTAAGGCCTACGTCTAGTTGGGTTGGTATTGATGTTTCGATGACCAGGGAGCGAGATACGCTATGCCCGGCTCTCGATGAGTTGTTTCTTTCCCTAAGCCACCAGCAGGTCGTCCCTTATATACACGGGTTGACGCCCTGTGGTTTACAGAGTCCCGACCGGCTTATAATAGTGTCCAGCTCGGTGACTAGTTAAATCTACCTTATGATACAAGTCATGCCATTATGACGGTTTACTACAACGGGCCTTAAGCCGCCTGTGGGCCTTAAGCCCTTTACTGAACCGCCATCTTCACACTTGGTCTTGGGCTTCTTTCTGGTGAGTCTTCTTTGCATAACCCGGCCCCTCCTGGGCGGCTTCCACAAATAGTTATATCCCCAACATTAGGCCCCAGATTGATTTGAACCTGTTTGTGTCAATCTTTAAAATACCTTAAGAAATAAATCTTCAGTCTTCTGACTGTGCAAAGCTTTTCTTTAACCCGCCATGACGTCATCTTTTTGATCCGTGTTAACCCAGCGTGACGTCATCCTTTCTTAAATTCCTTTTCTATTCCACTGTATCCTTCAACGGATCTCTGCTTTTATTGACTGTTCTGAAAATCGAGGCGTCGGGGCCGCTGGATAATAACTCTTATCTCATCGTTTCCCGTGCCATCTCAGTTATCCCCTCCTTATAAATAGGCGCGACTTAGGTCTTCCATTCTTCCCTCTTTCAGTCGTCTTCTTCCTCCTGCCCCTCTGCCGTTCGAGCTCCGCCGCCGCCGCTGTCGCAGATCTCCTTATCTTCGCCAGCTCAGGTCGCTGCATCAACCTGACTTGACCAGAGAATCGCGACAAACCTCCGCAGCAACTCTGCATCTGTAAGTTTTCTCCCTTTTGTTCCTCAGATCCGCATTAGGACCTTCAAGTTCTCCGGTGTTCTCACTGTTCGTCAAGAACCCCTCGTAGATTTTCTCAGCACCACCGTTTCTTGATCTTGAAGATGGTAGAAAACTGATGCGGTAGCTATTTTGCACCCATTTTGATTGCAAGTAGATCCCTTTCTGTCGCACAGAGGCCCTGTTCAAGCCCTTGAACTTCATCTGTGCCAGTTCTAGGACTAGAAAATTTTCTTTTTAGAACAATTGTTTGATCCGAAATAATAGTCACAACTTGTGAAACCTGTTTGTTTCACCCGGAAATAAAAAACTGCCTCTGTCGAATGTGTTTAACCATGACTGTCCATGTGGACGGTTTAAGTAAATAACACTGATCTGTCAACCTTACTTGCTTCTCTCAGGTTTAAGAATATTCAATTGTTCTTGAAATCCATGGCGGCTTAAATATCACTGCGTAGTTGCCCATATATCATTAGGCCCCTTCCTAAGCCGCCACCTTGAATAGTTAAAAATGTTTACCTTCGGGTTAAATTTTAACCGGAACCTTCTTATTTTGTCATAGGCCAACTGTCGTCATGGCACCTAAGGCAACTAAAGCCCTTGTGACCTGCAATTGGGTCCCATCCACAGTCACAAGAAGTAAACTGTCTGAATTTGTTAAGTCTGGCCATCTGCCCAAGAAGGAGGTCATGTCTTATCGTGCCCCTGACCCGTCTGAAGAAAAGCCTCAACCCAAAGAAGGGGAGGTGATAGTTTTTATGGATCACATGAGCTGGGGATTTGCCCCTCCCGGCTCAAAATTCTTCAGGGAAGTTTTGAATTTCTTTGTTCTTAGACCTCAAGACATTGGACCCAATTCCGTGTCAAACCTTTGCAATTTTCAAATCTTCTGTGAGGTGTATCTGGGAGAGGAGCCAAGTCTGCTTTTGTTCAGAGAACTTTTTTACTTGAACCGGCAGAATGAACGTGCCAACGGGCCTAGTCTTGAGCTTGACGGCATATCGATCCAGCGACGGAGAGATTGTCTTTTTCCTTATGCTGAGCTGCTGAGTCACCCAAAAGATTGGAACCAGACATGGTTCTACTGTCAGGACACTTCTCCGGATGATGAGAAGCCTCTGCCCGACTTTCGCGCCCTGCGCCTTGAGTCCAACCATCCGCTGGCGGATAAATTGACCGCTGTTGAACATCTGCCTCTTAATCCCACCATCAAGAAGATTAAAGCTCTTTTGGGAAATGGTTTAAATGGCATCGATCTGGTCCGAGTCTGGGTCACTTGGCGAATACTTCCATTAAGCCACCGCCCCGGCTTAATGTGTACTTACACAGGCGAAAAGGACGATCCAATGCGTCATAGTCCTGACGACTTACTAGATGATGTGGTAGATGCTACAACCTAGTCACTGCTGAAGGAAGGCACTATAACCATTAATACCTTTGGCTTACTTCCCTTCTGCAAGAAGAACCCGACCCTTGTAGTGAGTTATCAATCTTAATAAATACTCTCTGCTTCGTTATACCTTATTTGAGCTCATAATTCTTTATCCTTTTCCACAGGCCGATGATAACTTCTGGAAGGTCAAATATGATCATGATGCTGCCAAACAAGCCAGGGCAGCCAAGAAAACCGAAAGGTAAGCCGCCAAGACGGGAACCTCAAAGAAGAAGAAACCCAGCGCCTCCGAGTTATTCAAATTGGATGATACTTCTTCAGATGATGAAGAGGTAATCCTTTAACTTTATTAACTCCCTTGTCGCTATTTTACTGACATTCTATCCTTTCAGGAGGATACAGGGAACAGTCAAGCAGTTGAAGAAGAGGTAACTATAATCTCCTCCGACTCAGAGCCCTTGCCAAAACAAAAAACCTGAAGGGTGACCCGGAAACTAAGATTTTCACATCCTCTAGCTTATCAAGATCCTCAATTTCTTTTGAAGCAACAACAACTTGAGAACCGGAGGCAGACTTGGGCCAATCAAGATGCAGAACTCTCCTCCGGCTTACCCGATGTAACTAGGAAGCGCCAGACCGAGGTTATCTCCGATTTATGTTCTGTTTTACCTTTGGCGGGTTTGATTCGTCAACCTCTCAATTCATCTGACTCCAATTATCAGGATACCTCTCCTTCTTCCAACGAGTCTATGCAATCAAACATGCCGGCTTTCAAAATGGCTCCCGGGTAATGTAACCTTTCTTACTTTAAGTTTTACCATATTTTATGCTTTAATACTCATCCTTCTTCCTTTATTGACAGCTTGCAAGTGAAGCCCAGCAAGAAGGCGAGGAAAAATAAGCCGTCCCAAGACCCGGTTGTCACTAAACCGGCGCTTGACTCGTCCGCCCCTGCTAGCTCCACCCATCAGCCACCGCCTGAACTGGCTTCTGACATTCCGGTGCCAACCTCTGACCCGCCTGTAGAAGATGTTATCCACAACTCTGATAATCCGGAGGTTCCTAGCCCGACCAAGACGACTGACCCGGAAGTTGTATATCTGAAAAGTCAATTTGTTGAACCGGGGCGGCCTACTGTTCTTGCCCAATGTACTGCCAAGGAAGAATTTGTCGAACGTCGAAAAGCCAAACAGGACATCACTGACTATGCTCACTTAAGCATTGGTGATATAGTCTCGGGCTATCTGAACCAAGTGCATAATAGTCGTGACCTGGAAATTGACATGGTGAAACAAATACATCACAAATCTGAGGTATAACTTATGCTATTCTCCTAATCTTACTTACTGTACCAGCCCCCAAGTCTATTGCTTATGAAATAATATGCTGTAGACTTAAAAATCTGTTTACTGTTTGCTTGTCCGGTTCAAAGAGAATATATTTAACCCGGTTATAACATGATAGTTTTAAATTTGCAATACACATTAGCCCCCTAGGGTCAAGTATCTTTACTTGTAAAGTGCTTGAGACTTAATATGTGTGACCCGGTATGGTAGGTTTAAAATTCTTGAGCATACATTAGCCCCCAAGTGCCAAGTATCTTTACTTGTAAAATGCTTGGGACTTTGAATGTTACCTTATCGTGATCCTTACCATAACCTGGTGTCAATGAAGGCCACCATAAGTCAATTTGAGTCGGAGCTTGCTGTCCTGAAGAGTTGTTTGGAAACTCAAGAACTTGAAACTCAGAAGGCCAACTCCAAATTTGAATTCAGTGTCTCTGAAAATGAGAAGTTGAAGAAAAATTTTGAGTCAGAGAAGAAAGCTTGGGCTGATGAGAAGGCTTCACTACTGACTCGGAACGAGACAGCAGAAGCATCTCTTGCAGAGGCAACAACCGAGCTGTCCGACTTAAAACGACAGATATCTCAAATGGTCTCAGCCATCTTTAGTAAGTTACTATGCAAAACCTCAAACATTGTAATCTTCCAATGACTATTGTAATAGTTACCTCCGACTGACTGTTATGTTTGTGCACACACAGGCCCGAGAAGTACCAACCTTAAGCAAAACATGCTGATCAAGCTTAAAGCAGTTTACACCTTAGTGGAACAGCTGTACTCTGGGTCACAACGTGCCTTGGCCATTGTAGCCTTATAAAACACCCCTACCCGCCTTTTACAAGACGTGCTGAAGCATCTCGCTGTGCTACCTCAGCGAATTCAGGATTTAAGGCGGGCATCCGCAAGAGCCGGAGCTGTAGCCGCATTGAGCCGGGCAAAGGCATGGACACGAGAGCTTGACTTAGCTGATCTCTCTCTTGGATATCCGAGCCTTAAGGAGGACGGTACTGCATTTGATGATCAAGATTTCACCGCCTATGTCAAAGTCGTATGTCCCTTGGCTACCCTTATTGGGAATGATACTGATCTTACTAAGTATTCGCCGGGCTATGATAGTGAGAACCGGAGAATTCCAAACATTCCATATGACCAAGTCAGCCTGATCCCTCCAATGCGTAAGCATACCTTTGCCCCTGAAGTGGACCCGGCCGGTTTAATAGATGATGAAGCTGAGTTTGAAGCCTTGAGTGGCATTGACTGGGCCTCGTCCACCTTCCAGGACAAAGCAACCGACGGAGAGGCGGAGAAGGATAACGCGGAGTCTTCAAGCCCGCCGAAGGAGTAAGCCGCCAGGTGTTGTGTAAAAAAACAATGTTTCATTTGTTCAGACCCAGGGAGTCTTGTAATAGGGTAGCAAAAACATCTCAATGTTTGCCATGCCTTCGCGCATGTTCCGAGCGCTTAGTACTTTCATAAGCCGCTATTGCTATAGATTGCGGGTTTACATTTACCATTTATTCCTTTGGCGTTTTTAATTTTTACTTGCCTTATCCTGCACATGAGACAAACAAAAGCTCCCTTGGCGGTTGATCGCGCCAGGGGTCACATAAAGTATTGATAACCCGGAACACGAACCAAAGGCACCATATACAGGCCGGTTTATGACTATATAATAGCATACCTGCGATCCCTTTGATAGTCTTTCCTGTTTACATGATGTTCATCTGGCACTTAACAACCTCAAAGGACCAAAATTTAAACCGGAAGAGACGAAAACCATCTCATAATCCTTTCCAGAAGGTCTCAAGATATTCAAAAATAGTTATACTTATGATGAATAATAAACAACATTCACAGGCTTCTGATTTGAATACGACCAGTAAACCGTTCCAAAGGGGTTGAGCTAAGATTCGGATACGATCATATAGCCCCCAGTGGCTTTGGCGATGCCGATCAAGTGGGTATCAACAACTATGTTCTCTTTGGTTCGAATACGACCCATGTTTGAACAGGAAGCCCCCAAGTGACCATAAGAGTTGTTTAATGATGCTGATTCGAATATGATCCACGTCAGACCCAAAGGGGTTAAGTTGTGATTCAAATATGATCAAGAAGCCCCCAAGTGGGTTTGGCAGTATGCCGATCAAGCGGGTATCGACAGCTATGTTCTCTTTGGTTCGAATACGACCTATGTTTGAAGAGGAAGCCCCCAAGTGATCATGGCTAGATTCAAATATGATCATAAGCCGGGCCAAAGGGAAAGCCGGATTCAGATATGATCCGCTCCCTGTAGGTAGTTTCCACCACCTGACAAAGAAGACATAAAAACATTATTTGAGGGAAAAAAGGACAGAGGTCCTGCTTTATTGCTTTATATAATATGTACATCATCAAAAATATATACATCTTAAGAGCCGGTGGCTCAAGTATAGTAAGGCCGAAGATGGGCAATATTCCATGGCCGACGGGTCTCCTCCTCTGACTTACGTGAGTCTTTGTGCTCAATGAGGTAATATGACCCATTGTTCAGATTCTTGCTGACCACAAAGGGTCCTTCCCAAGGCGGAGATAGCTTGTGCATGTCAGATTGATCTTGGATGAGCCGGAGTACCAAGTCGCCGTCCTGAAAGGTTCTGCTCTTAACCCGGCGGCTGTGATAGCAGCGCAGGTCTTGCTGGTAAATCGCCGAGCGGGCTATTGCCAAGTCTCGCTCCTCATCCAACAAGTCAAGTGCATCCCGACGAGACTTTTCGTTATCCGCCTCAACGTAAGCCGCCACGCGGGGTGAGTCATGTCGGATGTCACTTGGCAGAACTGCCTCTGCTCCATAGACCATGAAGAAAGGTGTGTAACCCGTAGATCTGTTAGGCGTAGTGTTGATGCTCCATAGCACAGAGGGTAACTCCTCCACCCAACAACCCGGAGTCCGTTTTAAGGGGACAAAGAGCCGGGGCTTGATACCCTTCAGGATCTCTTGATTAGCTCTTTCCGCTTGACCATCGGATTGAGGGTGAGCAACAGCCGAAACATCAAGCCGGATATGTTCTCGTTGACAGAACTCTTCTATGGCTCCCTTGGAGAGATTTGTGCCGTTATCAGTTATAATGCTGTGTGGGAAACCAAAACGAAAGATCACCTTTTTCATGAACTGAACCGCTGTGGCCGCATCACACTTACTGACTGGCTCCGCCTCAACCCACTTTGTAAATTTATCCACTACCACTAGGAGATGTGTCTTTTTATCCTTAGACCTCTTGAAAGGTCCAACCATGTCAAGCCCCCAGACTGCAAACGGCCAAGTAATTGGGATCATCCTTAATTCTTGAGCCGACACATGAGCACGTCGTCAGAAATTCTGACAACCGTCACATTTACTGACCAGATCCTCCACATCAGCATGAGCCGTGAGCCAGTAGAAACCATGAAGGAAAGCCTTGGTGAAAGTGCTAGTTATCGACTAGAGGGGGGGTGAATAGGCGATTTTTATCAAAGTCTTCAAAACGTGAAAGTTTCAAAGACAAACAATAGAAATGACCTAATTGATATGCAGCGGAAGATAAACTACACAAAGCAAGCCATAGTCAAGTATGCAATAGTGGTAACGTATGAAGACTAATAGCAGCTAGGTAGTAAGGATCAGGATGGAAGATAGTATGAAGCCAATCAACAATAGTAGTCAAACATTGAAGTCAATCAGAGAAGATAGATAGGTAATGACTTCACGAAGACAAACTCAAAGTAAAGGAGGGAAGAGATAGAACCAATCACTTGTTGAAGACACATGATTTGTTGGACCAGTTCCAGTTGCTGTGACAACTGCACGTCTGGTTAGGGAGGCTGAGATTCAACTCAGAAGACCGTGTCTTCACCTTATTCCCCTTGAGCTAAGGACACTTAGTCCTCGCCCAATCACTCTGGTAAGTTTTCAAGGTAGACTTCCGAACCTTCACATACTTTGTTCACCCGGCAATCAACAATGACTCTTGGATGCTCAGAATGCGACGCCTAACCGGCTGGAGGATACACAATCCTCAAGTGTAATAAGTCTTTAGGTCACACAGACAGAAAGACTTCAGTGATGCCTAACACTCTTTGGCTCTGGGTGTTTGGGCTTTGTCCTCGCAAGGATTTCTCTCTCAAAGGCTTCAAGGTGGGTTGCTCTCAAAACGACAAAAGCCGTAAACTAACTCTGAGCAGCCACCAATTTATGGTGTAGGGGGTGGGCTATTTATAGCCACAAGGCAACCTGACCTGATATGTCTGAAATGACCCTGGGTCACTAAGGAACTGACACGTGTTCCAACGGTCAGATTTCAAACACACACGACAACTTTACTTGGGCTACAAGCAAAGCTGACTCATCCAGCTCTGGATAAGATTTGCTCTCATTGTCTTCGCTCGAAGACATAGGATTTGGGTTGAGCATCACTTCAGTCACTCTGACTTAGTTCACTTGGACCCCACTTAACAGTACGGTGGTTCCTATGACTCAACAAAGAAGAAAAGGAAACAACGAAACGACTCAGTCTTCGTGCTCCATAGTCTTCACTCAATGTCTTCTCATGTCATAGACTTCAGTGTGAATATCTTCACACACCACCATTGTCTTCAATGTCTTCATACATTTTTAGGGGTCATCTCCGGTAGGTAAACCGAATCAATGAGGGACACTACCTGCGTTATCCTGCAATTCTCACAAACGCATTAGTCCCTCAACCAACTTTGTCGTCAATACTCCAAAACCAACTAGGGGTGGCACTAGATGCACTTACAATCTCCCCCTTTTTGGTGATTGATGACAAACTGGTTGAAGTTTTCAACGGGAAAGAAGTATGTGAAATTGTAAAGGATAGCGTATTGTCTTCATAAGTGGCAAGGGCTCCCCCTGAAGATGTGCATATAAATAATTTGCTTTTGGAATGCAAATGCACAAGGCAGGTTGTACTTGTGGAGATCCTCTTCAACTTATGAAGATAATTCATCATGCATGAAATGATATAGCTAAGAGAATGACATGCATAATGAAAAATGGACGTCTGCAGAATGATCTAAGTGCGGAAGTTATCATCGCACGTGGAAACGCAAATAAGTAGCAGACGACCATCAAGTTTAAGTGTTACAACTCGAAGAACGAAGTGTATCAAAAGCAAGAGTTGTAAGCACTCGGCAAAAATATAAAGCAACCGCCCTAATGAACCCGCTTGAAGAGTATCAACTCATATGCTTCTCCCCCTTTTGTCAGTAATGACCAAAAAGGTTTGAAGACATAGAGCATCTACTCGTCCTCATGAGGAGTAGTTGAAGCAGCAGGGTTATCGTTGTCGTTTGGCGGTGCAGACGAACTTGGTGCAGTGTCGATGCGTGCAGAAGTAGGGGGCGATGAAGTAGCATCGTCTTCATCATCGATCACATTGGCATTGACAGTTGCCGCGGAGGAAGAATAGTCAGAGTCTTCAAGAGATGGAGTTCTTCGTAGGACAACATTCCGTGGAGGAGTGGAGTCAAACTTGAATCTTTCAGTGAAGCCATCGTCTTGAAGATCAACTTCAGCACTGAGTAGGGTCAAACTCTTCCATGAACGCCGACAAGTTTCGTGAGTGACAAATGCATTCTTGGTGGCAAGGTTTCGAATGCGATTTACATCCACCAAGAGGCTTTGCATCGGACGCTTCAGCCAAAAATGATGCTTATCTTGCTTCTGATGTAGGGCCACAAGAAGTTCTCGGTCATTGAGGACCCGAGAGCGCTTCCGAGGCCTTTGAGCAATGGTGCTCGCAGTGGCTTCAGTTGATGCACGATGAGGCAGACGAATATTTCCAGCCATCGGATAGACACGCGTGATAGCTTGGAGTCCTTCCATAGGCTGAGTGAAGCTTTGATGTTTAGCATTCTGAAGACAAAGAGGCTTCTTGGCAGGTTCAGGATATATGGCTTCAACTGACATATCAACCTCTGGTAGGAAGATCACATGATTGCGAGCAGATGGTTGATAGTTGATAGCAGAGTGTCGCTTGATGAGGCGCATGACCCATGGAGCATAGAATTTCAGTCCGAAGAGGTCACATCCAGATGCAGCCAGTTGCCTGATGAAGAAATCTTGCGCATTGAAGCTGATGCCATTGAGGATGTAAAAGACCAATGTCTTCATGGCTCCTTCGAGTTTTGCAGCTGATGAATGTCCTTTGATAGGCCATAAAGTCCGCCTGATGATGTGATATATGGTGCGCGGCAGATACTCAAGGTCATCAACAAAGAACTCCTTTGGATATTCAGCATCACGTGGCAAAGGCTTCATCATGCTCAACATCTGGCTCATATTGGGTTCAGGCTTATGGAAGATGCTCTCCAATGCATTGCGGTGGTTTTGACAACCAGGTTCATAGAGCTCTTCGGGAGTGGATAGGCCTGTAAGCTTAATGATGTCAAGAGCTTTGGCTTCATGATGAACATTTCCTGTCATCCACTCGAGAACCCATGTCTTCGTATCTCTGTTATAACCGCGAATGTGGAGTGTAGCATAGAATTGAAGCAATAGCTCTTCATTCCAATGTTCTTTGTCTGTGACAAAGCTGAGCAGACCAGCATCATGAAAGCAGTTAAGTGCTTCTTCTAAGCAGGGCAGTCCAGCAATGGCTTCAGTGTCGAGGCGCATATGAGGGAAAATGCGCCCTTGATCATACAGAACACAGGAGTAATAGCTTCGCTGCTGATGACTCTAGAACCGATCTGATGATATTCTTGGCTTCGTGTAGGGGTTGTTTGAGATGTCAAAGAATGTGTTGTGGCTCTTGAAGCCATTTGCATTGAAAGACCCGATAGATGTGGCAGTACCAGGAAACCTTGGCAGTCTTGGCTTTGGCTTCTAGACCTGAGGCCTATGCTCAATGTGATAGTCAAATTGAGGACCAGAGACAGTAGGCGGAGGGACCAGAACAGGCCATCTTACGGTGATTAGCTCGCCATGGTTGTATGCTTGCTCAATTGTATAGGGCCTAGGTGGCGGAAAAGGAGCAGTGGCAGCAACAGTGGCTTCGGGCTGCACATCAGAAGCTTCAGGTGCATTATCAGCATTGGCTTCTGGTATGGGGCTTGGGACAGGCTCCATATTTGCTTCAGCCATGACTATGTCATCGGCTTCATTGGTGTTGGTGGTGGCAGCCTCAAGGTTTTCAACCTCCACTTGCTGAGCTGGAGGGTCAGGCACAGACACGTTCACATCGTGAACAACTTCTTCAGGAATGGGGGGTGTAAAGACACGTTCTTCTTGACGTTCGTCATCAGCTGATGCAGCCGGATTGTCTTCAGCAGCTGGTGCTTCAGACGTAGAGACATTCACAGCAGGAGTGGCTTCTGAAAACACTTGATGTGCAACAGGTTGATGGTGCACTTCTCCTTCTGGAACACTCGGAAGAGGGGCTTGAGGCCTTGGTCCTTTGCGAAGCCTTTGTAGTACAGGCGACGCCTTTGGAGATGGAGTGGGCAGGTCCTCATCCTCTTCAACTTGTACGGATGTTGTGGTTTGTTGTTGTTGGGGAGTGCTGGGGGAGTCTTGTTCTTGCGGGCGATCAGCCCATGAAGCATCCTGAGCAATTGGCGTCAGAGGATGACCAATGCTGATGATTTCGCTGTTCGTACGAACAGGCGATGATACCACATTATATTCAATTTGAGGAAGAACTTCATCATCTTCAACATTGTCATGATGACCAATGTCTTCAGCAGTGATGGGATCAACTGCTGGAATCTCTTCAGCTTCAGGAGCCTCTGTGGAAGCAGGCTCATGAACAGTCATGCGAAGTTCTTGGGATGCAGATGCAGGACGAACCACTGAGATGGGTTCAACGACAAGGGGCTCTGTGGGAGCAGCCCGACTCTTCTTGGTCTTGCGCTTCTTCTTGGAGGGAGCAGCTTCAGAGGCTTCGGAGGTTTTCCTTTTTCTGGCTTCAGCCTCTGCAGCCCTCGTCTTCTTCTGTTCTGAAGCAGTAGTAGTGACTCGTGGCTTCGAGCCAGTCATGCTGCTTGGGAAGACAATGCGAGGTTCATCTGGCCTTGAAGGTGCAGATTGGACAGTCGATTTCTTCTTCTTTGCAGCCATCCTGGGATCGATGCCAGGACGACCAAGAGCCTTGCGCTTTTCAGCCTCATTGTAGGCAAGCACACACTTGTCAGCCAAACTCTTCATACGCTCTCTAGAGCCTCGAGCTTCTTCACGCTTCTTGTGAAAGGCTTCTTTGAGCTCGTGCATCATGATCTTGAAGTTCCTGACATCTTGCACGTTGAGCGTGGCCACATGCTTCTTGAACTGAGCCTTTTCATAGTCAATCTTGTGCTTCAGTTCGACGATGCGCTGAGCAATAGCTAGCTCAGAAGCAATGGCGCCATTGAAGGCGACACTGAGGCCAATTGGAAGTTGCAGATCATCAAAGCTGAGATTTGGTGTGTCAAACCACTCATCAATGAAGTTATGGATGATTGCCACGTCAAAGAGAGGCAAGTTGTTGAAGATCTCTTCTTCTTCCTTGCTCTTGATCAGTTGCTCAAGAGCATCATCTGCAAGATCGTCATCGCTGGACAGATCAATGGGCTCTTCACGCAGAATAGCAGCAGGAGTCAAAGCCTGATCAGTACTCTTGACGATTTTCTTTTTCTTCTTCGTCTTCTTGGAGATGCGGGAAAGGTCTTCAGAATGCACACTGGCTTCAGGAGGTGCAGTGGCCAGTGGCTTCACACGAGAAGCTTTTGGAGGTGCGGCTGATGATGAAGCCTTAATCTTCTTTGGCTTCTATGGCCTTGGAGGAGGAGCTGGGGCTTCATTAGAATCAGCATCATTGTCAGAATGATCCACTTTGACACCTTCTACCAAGATGTAGGAGATGAGGCCATCAAGGTTTGCAAAGGGGCCAATTCTATTCTCTTCAGCTTCACGTGTGGCATCATCACGGGGAGCAGAGGGGCCAGGATTGAAGTCTAATCCCCATGACTTCTTGTTTTCCTTTGCCGAAGCCTTAGCATACTGGAAGTTGTGCTGAGATTGTCATCACGACACCATAGCAATGATGATGGGTCGGCTTCTTCAGGCTGTGGTCCACGGACCATGAAAGGATAGAATTCTTGCGCAATGGCTTCAGCTTTGTTCTTGGGGGGAAGGCCTCGATAGAGAATATCACCCCAAGGGCTCTTGATAGCATTTTTCTCAGTGTACTCCTGGGTCACGAACTTGTACTTGAACCATTGTTCAGCCCAGTAGCGTCGAATCCATTGGATTCGAGTCTTGCGCTGATTGTAATCTTCTTCAGGATCTGTTTTGTAGATTTCTGCAAGATCATCAGGCAGATCCTTTGAAGTTCCCCCACGATGCTGTCTGCCATCCTTCCTTACTAATTTCTCTGCAGCCATGAACTTCAAACTGAACGGTTTCAATATGTTCAAAGGCTTCAAAGGCTTTCGCTTGCTGGTCAGACAGAAACTGGCTTCAGGAGAATCAATGTGTTACTGTAAGAATTCTGCAAACGAATGCAGACTATGAGAACCTAGGGATTCTCCCATGGACATGTACCTGTGACAACATTAGAGATGCGAGGGAAGGGGAAGAGGTCATATGCATTCTCAGAAGATTTTGAAGATAAATCAGTTTGAAGACATTGACCTCATGTTGCGAAGACATTCACTTATACGTTGAGAGTCGGTTCCAGATTTGTACGAATCCGTGAATAAGTACAAGTGAGGAAACTAACTAGATGGAAAGCTTAAGTGAATATACTAGGCAGTATGAGATGCAGACAGAGTAGATCTAATTTTGTATAGACATAAACCAATTTTGGTAAATTGGATGAATCATTGAGGATCAAAAAGCTAGTAAAAATAGAGTTATATTTACCACACGAAGAACTGCTAGATGGGATGAAAGGAGACCGAGCAGTTCAATCCACCGTGCCCTAACTTAGCGACGGAGGACACCTACAGCGGCGGCGGAGAGGACGATGCCCGCGGCCGGCGTGAGGACGGCGTCGGAGAAGTCGCGACAGCTAAGCGCTTCGTCGCAGGCGTCGTCGAGAGCTAGCGGTGGCACTAGGGTTTTGATGAGGTGGAGAGGTGGAAGAAGGTTTTCTTGACCACAGGGGACACGTATTTATAAGTAGGTGTGCGGCACAGTGCAATTACGCAGGTGCCCCTGTCTGTTCACATCCGTGGGACACGTGGAAAGCATGCAACATACTCAGAGTTGTCCCACGTTCCTACGCCCGCCAAGTTTGTTGGATGGTTGTTCCGGCTTCTCCGGATATCGACAATAAAGATGAATCATTTAAATAGGACTTGATGTTTGTGTCTGTGTCTTCTGTTGACAAGGATGCAGAGAAGACATTCGACAGTTTCAATAGAATGCATATGATTTGGACAGATAGAGTTTGAGATAGTAAGCATAGAGAGATTAGGATCCGATCACATTCACTTAGTTCAAAAGACTCAACAGTGAAGACATAGCTATAAGTGAATGCTATAGAGGACAGAATACTAGTATATATATATGAGAAAGCAATCAACTCAACATAGTGAAGTAAATCATGAAGATAAGTTGAAACTTGAAGACAAATCAATATGCAAAGATATTCAACAATAACGCCATGAGTGAAACACTTCAAACCAAGAAATTTTGGTGGTGGCGTTACCCACCGTATAGGAAGTATTAGACCCAGACACGGCGCACAATTATCGTGGCGCTCTGAAGTCAAATTCCATGTTAATGTATTCACACTTAGAATGTAAGTCTTCATTGATTGAAGATATACTTTACTTCGTGTGTTGCACATCTAAGTCATCAACATGCATAAGTGTTAGGATGTGTGCCTGATCACAGGACATTTGAGGATTCCAAGATATTTAGCTCACACCATAACTTGCAAAATCTTTTTTCATCCAAGGGCTTTGTGAAGATATCTGCCAGTTGCTCTTCAGTGTTGACGTGAATGATGTCAATATCTTTCTTCATGGCATGATCTCTGAGAAAATGATGACAAATTTCAATGTGCTTTGTCTTCGAGTGCTGGACTGGATTGTTGGCAATCTTGATTGCGCTTTCGTTGTCGCAAAAGAGAGGGACTTGCTTCAGATCGATGCCATAGTCCTTGAGAGTTTGCTTCATCTACAGAAGCTGAGCACAACAAGATCCAGTAGCAATGTATTCAGATTCAGCTGTTGAGAGTGATACACAGTTCTGCTTCTTTGAAGACCAACAAACAAGTGATCGTCCCAGAAAGTGACACGTTCCTGATGTTGACTTGCGATCCACCTTGTCACCAGCATAATCAGCATCCGAGAATCCAACCAGATCAAACCTTGAGCCCTTTGGATACCATAATCCGAGTGTTGGGGTGTAAGCCAAATATCTAAGAATTCTCTTCACAGCTAAGTGATGCGATTCCTTTGGTGCCGCTTGGAATCGAGCACACATGCAAACACTAAGCATAATATCTGGCCTAGATGCACATAGGTAAAGTAAAGAACCAATCATGGAGCGGTATACCTTTTGATCGAACTCTTTACCATTGTCGTCGGGACCAAGATGATGTTTGGCTGGCATTGGCGTCGTGTAACCTTTGCAATCTTGCATGCCGAACTTCTTCAGGCAGTCTTTGAGATATTTTTCTTGAGATATGAAGACGCCATTTCTTTGCTGACGAATTTGAAGACCAAGGAAGAACTTCAGCTCACCCATCATGGACATCTGATATTGCTCTTGCATCATGTATCCAAACTCATCACTACACTTCTGGTTGGTGCAGCCGAAGATTATGTCATCCACATATATTTGGCACACAAACAGTTCACCATCATATGTCTTCGTGAAGAGTGTGGGATCTAGGGATCCAGGTTTGAAGCCTTTGCTCTTTAGAAAGTCTTTGATTGTATCATACCAAGCGCGAGGAGCTTGTTTGAGGCCATACAGTGCTTTGTTTAGTTTGTACACCATATCAGGATGTTTTGGATCTTCAAAGCCAGGTGGTTTAGCAACATACACTTCTTCTTCAATCTTGCCATTGAGGAAAGCACTTTTCACATCCATTTGATATAGTAGGATGTTGTGGTGATTAGCATAGGCTAGCAGTATGCGAATAGCTTCAAGCCTAGCCACAGGAGCAAATGTTTCATCGAAGTCAATTCCTTCAACTTGAGTATATCCTTGTGCCACAAGACGTGCTTTGTTTCTAATGACTTGACCATGCTCATCTTGTTTGTTCCGATATATCCATTTTGTGCCAATAATGTTATGCTTGCGAGGGTCAGGGTGCTTGACAAGTTCCCAAACATTATTCAGCTTGAACTGTTGAAGTTCTTCTTTCATGGCTTGAATCCATTCAGGTTCCATAAAGGCTTCATCAACTTTCTTGGGTTCAGAGATTGATACAAATGAAAAATGCCCACAGAAATTTGCTAACTGTGTTGCTCTTGATCGAGTAAGCGGACCAGGTGCGTTGATGCTATCAATTATCTTCTCAATTTGTACTTCATTTGCAACACGAGGATGAACTGGACGAAGACCTTGCTGTTGATCATTGTCATCATTGGAAGGATTGTCTTCGGTCTGAGCATTGTCTTCAGGTTGGTTTGGTGCAGATATGATAAGTTCCTCTTCGGGCTGTGCTTCAGAGGGCATGATTTCACTAGTTCCCATCAGCTTGATAGATTCACTAGAAGGAGCTTCATCTAGTGTGCTTGGCAGGAGCTCTCGTTGTGAACCATTGGTTTCATCAAATCGCACATCCACTGTTTCAACGATTTTGTAGTGGAAGAGGTTGAAGACTCTGTAAGAGTGCGAATCCTTTCCATAGCCGAGCATGAAGCCTTCGTGAGCTTTGGGTTCAAATTTTGACTTGTGATGGGGATCCTTGATCCAGCACCTAGCACCAAAGACTCTGAAGTAGCTGACATTTGGCTTCTTGCCAGTAAGGAGCTCATAGGATGTTTTGCCCAGAAGCTTATGGATGTAGACACGGTTGATGATGTGACAAGCTGTATCAATAGCTTCAGGCCAGAACTTTCTTGGTGTCTTGTACTCGTCGAGCATTGTTCGAGCCATCTCAATGAGGGTTCTGTTCTTGCGCTCAACAATGCCATTTTGCTGAGGTGTATATGGAGCAAAAAATTCATGAGTGATTCCCATTGTATCCAGATAAAGATCAAGGCTGGTGTTCTTGAATTTAGTGCCGTTATCACTTCTGATATGCTTGATCTTGACCCCATAATTGTTCATTGCTCGATTGGCGAATCGTCTGAAGACATCTTGTACTTCAGTCTTGTAGAGAATTATGTGCACCCATGTATATCTTGAGTAGTCATCAACAATGACGAAGCCATATAGACACGCCGTTGTTGTGAGGGTGGAGTAGTGAGTAGGGCCAAATAAGTCCATGTGTAACAGCTCAAAGGGTTGAGATGTCGTCATGATTGTCTTCGAGGGGTGCTTGGCCCTCGTCATCTTCCCAGCTTCGCAAGCACCACACAAATGATCTTTCTTGAACTTGACACCTTCGATGCCTATGACATGCTTCTTCTGGATGAGAGTGTGCAAATTCCTCATGCCAGCATGCCCCAGCCTTCGATGCCAGAGCCAGCATTCTGAAGCTTTTGCAAGAAGACATACGACAAGTTGTGGACCTGCTGAGAAATCTACCATGTATAGATCACCTTTCCTATACCCTTCAAAGACTAGAGACTTGTCAGATTCCATTAGTACAAGGCAACGATATTTTCCAAATATCACAATCATGTTTAAGTCACAAAGCATTGAGACAGATATTAAGTTGAATCCAAGGGATTCAACAAGCATCACTTTACCCATGTGTTGATCCTTTGAGATTGCAACTCTACCTAGACCCAATACCTTGCCTTTACTAGTGTCAGCAAATGTGATTTTACTCTTGTCGGATGGACGTAAGGTTGAGTCCATGAGAAGACTTCGATCACCAGTCATATGATTAGTGCATCCGCTGTCCATAATCCATTCTGAAGCACGAGGTGTCATACCCTACAGTGCAGTTAGGAGGATAGGCTTCACAATGTATGTTGTGAAGCATAAGCAGTTGATGCACACTTGGATTATCACAGCATAGATGAAAGTTAGCACACAGTAGGACAGGTAAGCAATTCATATGTGGAATACATAGTAAGTCATTTTATCATGCGTCCCCTTGTGTTTTAGGTCCCCAGCAATAATATCGGACGCCTTTGATTGCTGGCTGGAGACCATGTTCTGCAAAAGAGAGTTAGTTCTTCTTCACCACCCACATCTTTAGGGGTGGCTTAGAAGCAATGAGTCTAAGTGCAGCATCTGAGAATTTCGGCTTTGGAGCCCTAGCAAATAGCCTTGCAGGAGATGAATGATACTCATATGAATAAGAAGAAAAGTTCTTAGAACTATGAACATAGCGGTTTGAAGACACGCGCTCATATTCATAAGTTTGAGTACGATTTCCCTGCAAAACATTGGCGTTAGGGTGACTCAGGTGAGTCCTGTTTCCGTATGAAGCCATTGGACCATGTGACGCCTTTGGTCTGGGGTTTGTCTTCTTCCCTGGTGGTGTCATGACAACATTTACAGGAAGATTCTCAAGATAGCTTTTGGGAACCTAGATCTTCTTCATTGGCAGTCCATTCCTGCAGTTAGTACCAATATACCTGGCAAACACTTCACCATTCTGATTTTTGAACAATTTATAGTTTGCATCAAAGGATTCATCAATGATAATAGGATTAGCACAGGTAAAGCCAGATAAAGTGGGTGGATCCACTAAAGGTTCCTTTGCAGCAACCCATGTGGTTTTGGGATACTGCTCAGGCTTCCAGTAGGAACCATCAGCATTCATTTTCCTCTCGAACCCAACACCCTCTTTCCTAGGGTTTCGGTTCAGAATCTGCTTTTTGAGGACATCACAAAGTGTCTGATGCCCTTTCCGACTTTTATACATCCCTGTTTCAAGCAATGTCTTCAACCTAGCATTTTCATCAGCAATAGTAGTGGTATCTTCAGAAGAGGGGTTAGTTACCACATCAATAGTTGAAGACAGAGCAACAGTAGCAGCAGTGGAACATTCAGCAACAGAGGCAGCGTTATCACGCTCAATGCATTTTAAGCATGGTAGTTCAAATCCATCCTGAGCAGGACTGATCTTTTGAGCGCGAAATGACTCATTCTCTTTTTGAAGATCTTCATGAGTCGCTTTCAATTTCTCAAGCTCTTGCTTTCTTTGAAGATAATGATAGGAGAGCTTTTCATAAGTGGTTGAGAGCGTCTCATGAAGACTTTCAAGTTCTTGATACTTAGCATGAAGATTTTTTATGTCTTCAACTAAGGATTGTGAACGTGTCATTTCCGCGTCCTACAGGTCATCGCTTTTGTCTAACATTTTTTGAGTATGTTCCATAGCCCTTTGTTGTTCAGTAGCAATTTTAGCAAGTGTTTTGTAGCTGGGTTTAGATTCACAATCAGAGTCATCTTCACTTGATGTTTGAAAGTAAGCATCGCATGATTTTACCTTGGCACCGCATGCCATGAAGCAGTAGGTGGGTGCAGGATTGTCCTTGTCATCATCATCGTTGGTGTGGGAGTCATTGTCTTCAGTGTTGAAGATGGACTTGGCAACGTAGGCTGCGGCTAGAGCCAGACTTGCAACGCCAGAGTCGGACTCAGCTTCAGATTCCACCTCTGCCTCCTCAGAAGCAGACTCCTCCTTTGAATCCATTTCCTTGCCAACAAAAGCCCGAGCCCTGCCAGATGAGCTCTTCTTATGAGATGAAGAATTTGAAGTGGACTTGGAAGAAGACTTTGATGATTTTCTTCTTCCTGTCATCAGAGTCATATTCCTTGCTCTTCTTCTTCTTCTTCTCGTTGTCCCACTGCGGACACTCAGAGATGTAGTGCCCATGCTTCTTACACTTGTGACATGTTCTCTTCTTGTTGTCTTGAGTGGAAGCTTCATCATTTCTTGAACTGGATCGTGAAGACTTTCTGAAGCCCTTCTTCTTGGTGAATTTCTGGAACTTCTTCACAAGCATAGCAAGCTCCCTTCCAATGTCTTCAGGATCATCAAAACCGCATTCAGCTTCTTCTTCTTCAGATGAGGAAACAACTTTTGCCTTCAAAGCACGAGTTCGACCATAGTTGGGGCCATAGATACCTCTTTTCTCAGAAAGCTGGAACTCATGTGTGTTTAGCCTCTCAAGTATATCAGACGGATCGAGAGTCTTGAAGTCAGGACGTTCTTGTATCATGAGGGCAAGGGTGTCAAAGGAGCTATCAAGGGATCTCGGCAGCGTCTTGACGATTTCATGCTTGGTGATCTCAGTGGCACCGAGAGCCTGAAGCTCATTTGTGATGTCGGTGAGGCGATCAAACGTGAGCTGGACATTTTCATTATCGTTTCTCTTGAAGCGGTTGAAGAGATTGCGAAGAACACTGATCCTCTAGTCTCTCTGTGTAGAGACGCCTTCGTTGACCTTGGATAGCCAGTCCCAGACTAGCTTTGACGTTTCCAGAGCACTCACACTGCCATACTGTCCTTTGGTCAGATGACCACATATGATGTTCTTTGTAGTCGAGTCTAGTTGAATGAACTTCTTGACATCAGCAGGGGTGACACCTTCACCAGTTGTTGGAACGCCGTTCTTGACGACATACCAGAGGTCGACATCAATGGCTTCAAGATGCATGCACATCTTATTCTTCCAGTAGGGATATTCTGTTCCATCGAACACGGGGCAAGCAGCAGAGACTTTGATTATCCCTGCAGTCGACATAGCTAAACTCCAAGTGGTTAAACCGAATCACACAGAACAAGGGAGTACCTTGCTCTGATACCAATTGAAAGTGCTAGTTATCG
>NC_041391.1:568355475-568369075 GCF_002162155.2 Triticum dicoccoides
GAATAGGCGATTTTTATCAAAGTCTTCGAAACGTGAAAGTTTCGAAGACAAACAATAGAAATGACCTAATTGATATGCAGCGGAAGATAAACTACACAAAGCAAGCCATAGTCAAGTATGCAATAGTGGTAACGTACGAAGACTAATAGCAGCTAGGTAGTAAGGATCAGGATGGAAGATAGTATGAAGCCAATCAACAATAGTAGTCAAACATTGAAGTCAATCAGATAAGACAGATAGGTAATGACTTCACGAAGACAAACTCAAAGTAAAGGAGGGAAGAGATAGAACCAGTCACTTGTTGAAGACACAGGATTTGTTGGACCAGTTCCAGTTGCTGTGACAATTGTACGTCTGGTTAGGGAGGCCGAGATTCAACTCAGAAGACCGTGTCTTCACCTTATTCCCCTTGAGCTAAGGACACTTAATCCTCGCCCAATCACTCTGGTAAGTCTTCAAGGTAGACTTCCAAACCTTCGCAGACTTTGTTCACCCGGCAATCCACAATGACTCTTGGATGCTCAGAACGCGACGCCTAACCGGCTGGAGGATACACAGTCCTCAAGTGTAATAAGTCTTCAGGTCACACAGACAGAAATACTTCAGTGATGCCTAACACTCTTTGGCTCTGGGTGTTTGGGCTTTGTCCTCGCAAGGATTTCTCTCTCAAAGGCTTTGAGGTGGGTTGCTCTCAAAACGACAAAAGCCGTAAACTAACTCTGAGCAGCCACCAATTTACGGTGTAGGGGGTGGGCTATTTATAGCCACAAGGCAACCTGACCTAATATGTTCGAAATGACCCTAGGTTACTAAGGAACTGACATGTGTTCCAACGGTCAGATTTCGAACACACACAGCAACTTTACTTGGGCTACAAGCAAAGCTGACTCATCCAGCTCTGGATAAGATTTGCTCTCATTGTCTTCACTCGAAGACATAGGATTTGGGTTGAGCATCACTTCAGTCACTCTGACTTAGTTCACTTGGACCCCACTTAACAGTACGGTGGTTCCTATGACTGAACAAAGAAGAAAAGGAAACAACAAAACGACTCAGTCTTCGCGCTCCATAGTCTTCACTCAATGTCTTCTCATGTCATAGACTTCAGTGTGAATATCTTCACACACCACCAGTGTCTTCAGTGTATTCATACATTTTTAGGGGTCATCTCCGGTAGGTAAACCGAATCAATGAGGGACACTACCTGCGTTATCCTGCAATTCTCACAAACGCATTAGTCCCTCAACCAACTTTGTCGTCAATACTCCAAAACCAACTAGGGGTGGCACTAGATGCACTTACACTTGGCCACAAGAGATTTTGAGCCAGCATGATGACCACAATCTCCTTCATGAATCTCAGGAAGTATCTCTTGTCCCTCTGCAGGCGACACACATCATTGAAACGCCCCTGTTACAATGCAATGATTCAACTCACCATTAACAATCATCATGGATTTGGATCGTCTGACAATTTGTCTTGCCAAAGTTTCATCCTCCGGTAACTCTCCCCAGGTCATGTAGGCCAAATATGGCACTGTCCAATCCGGGATAACATGAAGAGCTGCCACCAGCTGGGCCTCCGGGTTTGGCACTGCTAGTTCTTCGTCGGTAGGCACCTTGACAGAAGGGTTATGCAAAACATCAAGAAAGGTGTTAGGTGCCACCGGCTTACGTTTAGATCCCAGCCGACTTAAAGCATCAGCCGCCTCATTCTTCCTTTGATCAATGTGCTCCACTTGATAACCCTTGAAATGTCCAGCCACAGCATCTACTTCACGTCGATAAGCCGCCATGAGAGGATCCTTGGAATCCCAGTTGCCTGACACCTGTTGAGCCACGAGATCTGAGTCGCCCAGACACCTTACCCGGCTTAAGTTCATCTCCTTGGCCATCCGGAGACCATGGAGTAAGGCCTCATACTCAGCTGCATTGTTAGTACATGGGAACATAAGCCGGAGTACATAACGAAATTTGTCACCTCGAGGGGAAGTTAAAACAATTCCAGCCACCGAGCCTTCTAGCTGCCTGGACCCGTCAAAGTGAATAGTCCAATATGTGTTATCTGGCTTCTCCTCAGGTGCCTGCAACTCTGTCCAATCATTGATAAAGTCCACCAAGGCCTGAGACTTAATAGCAGTGCGTGGCATGTACTTCAAACCATGAGGCCCAAGCTCGATGGCCCACTTGGTGACTCGTCCTGTGGCCTCCCTATTCTGGATGATGTCTCCCAAAGGGGCATAACTTACCACAGTTATAGGATGACTTTGAAAGTACTGCTTCAACTTCCGGTTGGCCATAAACACTCCGTAAACGAGTTTTTGCCAATGTGGATACCTTTGTTTAGACTCAATGAGCACCTCACTGATATAGTAAACCGGCCGTTGAACCGGATGCTCCTTGCCAGCTTCCTTACGCTCCACCACGATGGCAACACCGACCGCTCGTGAATTAGCAGCCACATATAACAGCAACAACTCTCTGTCAATGGGAGCCGCAAGAACCGGTGGTTCAGACAATTGCCTCTTCAAGTCTTCAAAGGCAGCATCCGCAGCATCACTCCAGACAAAAGTGTCAGTTTTCTTCATCATCTGATATAATGGAAGGGCCTTCTCACCTAACCGGCTTATGAACCGGCTTAAAGCGGCAACACGACCCGCCAGTCGCTGAACATCATTGATGCACGCCGGCTTAGCCAGAGAGGTATCGCCTTAATCTTCTCCGGATTAGCTTCAATGCCTCTGTTTGACACCAGAAAACCTAAGAGCTTGCCCGCAGGTACAACAAACACACACTTGGCCGGGTTAAGCATCATCTTGTAAACCCAGAGATTATCAAAGGTCTCTTTCAAGTCAGATATCAAGGTTTCCTTTTCTCTGGACTTCACCACAATGTCATTTACGTAAGCATGAACATTACGCCCAATTTGATCGTGCAAACAGTTCTGCACACACCGCTGATAAGTCGCCTGGGCACTTTTGAGTCCAAATGGCATAGATACATAACAGAAGGCTCCAAACGGAGTGATGAAAGCTGTCTTCTCTTGGTCCTTAACTGCCATCTTGATCTGATGATAACCAAAGTAAGCATCCAAGAAGCTCAAACGTTCACAACCCGCCGTAGCATCAATGATTTGATCAATACGGGGGAGAGCAAAGGGATCAGCCGGACAAGCCTTGTTTAAGTCCGTGTAATACACGCACATCCGCCAAGTGCCGTTCTTCTTGAGCACTAACACCGGGTTAGCCAACCACTCCGGGTGAAAAACTTCAACAATAAACCAGGCCGCTAAGAGCCGGGCGACCTCTTCCCCAATAGCTTTCCGTCTCTCTTTGTTGAACCGTCTGAGAAATTGTCTGACCGGCTTATACTTTGGATCAATATTGAGAGTGTGCTCAGCGAGTTCCCTCGGTACACCCGGCATGTCAGAAGGTTTCCATGCAAAGATGTCCCAGTTCTCACGGATGAACTCGATGAGCGCGCTTTCCTATTTAGGATCCAAATTGGCACTGATACTGAACTGTTTAGAAGCATCTCCTGGGGTAAAGTCAACAAGCTTTGTCTCAGCGGACGATTTAAACTTCAACGCCGGGTCATGCTCAGTAGTTGGTTTCTTGAGGGAGGTCATATCCCCCGGGTCAATATTGTCTTGATAAAATTTGAGCTCCTCCGCAGCAGAGGCAGACTCAGCATAAGCCGCGTCGCCTTCTTCACATTCCAAGGCCACCTTTCGACTCCCATGCATAGTGATGGTGCCCTTCTAACCCGACATCTTGAGCTGTAAGTAAACGTAACATGGCCGTGCCATGAATTTAGCATAAGCCGGTCGCCCAAACAGAGCGTGCTATGGACTCCTGATTTTAACCACTTCAAACGTCAATTTCTCAGCCCTGGAGTCGTACTCATCTCCAAAGGCCACCTCCAATTCAATCTTACCAACTGGGTAAGCCGACTTACCCAGAACCACCCCATGGAAAATAGGGTTGGATGTTCTCAAATTCTTCTCAGTCAACCCCATGCGCTGAAAGGTCTCGTAGTAGAGGATATTGATGCTGCTACCACCGTCCATGAGTACCTTAGTGAACTTATATCCACCAACTTGGGGTGCTACCACCAAGGCTAACCGACCCGGATTATCGACTCGTGGAGGGTGATCCTCTCTGCTCCATATAATGGGCTGTTTCGACCATCTCAAATAACGAGGAATTACCGGCTCAATAGAATTCACGGCCCTCTTATGAACCTTCTTGTCACGTTTGCATAAACTAGTGGTAAACACGTGATACTGCCCACCACTCAACTGTTTCGGATGGCTTTGATAACCCGACTGCTGCTGCTGTTGTCTATTACCACCTGGATGCCTCTGAAAGCCGGAATTTGAACCACCGCCCGGGCCATGAAAACCGCCAGCCCCTGAGCCGCCGCCAGATCCATGACTACCATCAAAGGTGTTGGAATTTTTAAATGCCTTCATGATCGCGCAATCCTTCCATAGGTGTGTGGCGGGGCGCTCCCGGGTGCCGTGTTTCGGGCAGGGCTCATTGAGTAGCTGCTCAAGAGATGGGCCTGACCCGCCGGATCGAGGCGGCTTACCCTTATGTCTCTTATTGTTACCTTGCGCATTGGCATTGGCCACAAACTCTGGGTTACCGTCCGCCTAATGCTTATTGCCGCTTTGGTTCCCCGGGTTATGCTGTTGACCCTTTCCATTGTCGTTCCTTTTTCCCTTCCCTGTCTTCTCATCGTCAGACGCGGGATCCCTGGTACTATCAGAATCAGCATATTTGACTAAAGCCGCCATCAGCGTACCCATATCCTTGCAGTCACGTTTAAGGCGCCCCAGTTTCTGCCTCAGTGGCTCAAAGCTGCAATTCTTCTCCAACATAAGGACTGCAGAACCGGTATCCATCTTGTCAGAGGAATGAATTATCTCCTTGACCCGGCGTACCCAATGGGTGGTGGATTCACCCTCCCCCTGCTTACAATTCATAAAGTCCATGATCGACATAGATTGCTTACAGGTGTCCTTGAAGTTCTAGATGAAACGGGCTTTTAACTCTTTCCATGAACCGATGGAATTGGGTGGCAAACCTTTTAACCAAGACCGGGCCGTTCCATCTAGCATCATGGTGAAATATTTAGCCATTGCCGCGTCACTAACTTCCAACAGCTCCATGGCCATCTCATAACTCTCGATCCATGCTCCGGGCTGTAAGTCGGCCGTGTAATTCGGCACCTTTCGAGGTCCCTTGAAGTCCTTGGGCAGGCGTACGTTGCGCAAAGCCGGTACTAAACAAGGAACACCACCGGTTCTAGTGGCTACTCCCGCCTCAACAGAAGTCGTTGGATACTCCGGGATATCCTGATGAGCCGCCTGTTGAGCTGCCAGCTGAGCCGCCCGCTCGTTCTCCTGACGTATTCGGTCTTGCACCGGGTTATAGCCACCATGTTGGTTACGGCGTTGGGCGTTGCTTGACAAAGCTTCAGACTCCATGTGCCTGCTGTAACTCGGGCTCCGGTTCTGACGAGGCGGTGCTAATCAAGGCGGAGGAGTTGAATGAATCCTGTCCCTGCTGTAAGAATAGGTATCTTGCTGAGCCAGGGCCGTCTGGAGAAGCTCTCTGACCCTCCGGGTCTCCACCGCTGTCGGGTCATCACCGTCCATGGGCAGAGCCGCCAAGCGCGCCGAAGCCACGATTAAGTTCTCCATGGGGTTGGAAAACTGACCCTCCGGTATCGGCACATAATGTGGTGGTGCCATGCTCTCATGAGGAGGTGGCATCTCTCGAGGCTGAGTCGGTCCTCCTGCTCCGGCTGTCATAAACTGATTGGTATCTGGCGGGTTACTTGGGCCGGCTCCGAGTGTAGCGAAAAGAACCCGAGGGTCGTAATTCGGAGGTAAACGGGATTGGATTCTCTAGTGTCTCCTCCTCATTACCTCATTGGACACGTCTAAACTCATCGTGAGCTGGTAAGCTTCTGACTGCAACCGCTGTGCCCGGGCGTCGAGAGTCGCCCGCTCTGTAGCTAGTCTAGTATCCTCAGCTGCCAAGGCCTCCTTGGCCTGAGCTATCTCCTCACGCACCCGTGCCACCTCCGCGTCATGCTCATCTTTGTTCGCAGGGATAACCGTGGCGGTTAACAGGGCCGTAAGCTTGTCCATGAGGTCTATCAGCACCTGAGCCGGCGGGCGCACAGGACCACCTGCCCCGGCTGTCCCTATCCCGGATGTTATTGCTCCAGCAGCCGTAGAGTTAGAGCCGGGCTCAGTCCCAGTCATGAAGATTCCTGCCCATCTTGGCGGCTCATAGGGGTCCAGAATACTAATGCCATCGGAACATCCCCCGAGCACACCGTCTTGCACCTGATACAACGAATCTGTTGAACCGGCGGACGAATCACCGCCTGAGAGGACGGCCGTCTCACCATCATCTTCAGATCCTTTAGAAAGTTCCTCTCCGTGGATGCAGCCCACGAAAGCGCGCTTCATGACGGGTTGAACCCGGGTCTTCCTAGCACGCTGAGCCGTCTCGATGAGGTCGGTGCCGCTGTCCGGCTCAGGTCCTGGCTCTCTGATCCGGCCGATGAAGGCGTGGATTCCGCCGAAGGGGACCCGGTACCCGTACTCAATTGAGCCGGCGTCGGGGCCCCAGCCTTCATCGTCGATGGAGATCTTACCGCGACGACTCTTGGTCATCCGGCCCGTTACGTATCCCTTGAGCCCTTCGAAGTTGCCCTTCAAGAACTCAAATCCACCGTGTGCTGGCCCCATGGTGGGCGCCAACTATCATGGAATTGTCACGTCAGATGTCCTCGTGAAAGGACTTAGTTGTGGAGCCGTCGCCACTAGGAAGCTTGAAGGGGTTAAACGGGACAAAGGACACGAGAGGGTTTATACTAGTTCGGCCCCTTACGGTGAAGGTAAGGCCTACGTCTAGTTGGGTTGGTATTGATGTTTCGATGACCAGGGAGCGAGATACACTATGCCCGGCTCTCGATGAGTTGTTTCTTGCCCTAAGCCACCAGCAGGTCGTCCCCTTATATACACGGGTTGACGCCCTGTGGTTTACAGAGTCCCGGCCGGCTTATAACAATGTCCAGCTCGGTGACTAGTTAAATCTTCCTTATGATACAAGTCATGCCATTACGGCGGTTTACTACAACGGGCCTTAAGCCGCCTGTGGGCCTTAAGCCCTTTATTGAACCGCCATCTTCACGCTTGGTCTTGGGCTTCTTTCTGGTGAGTCTTCTTTGCATAACCCGGCCCCTCCTGGGTGGCTTACACAAATAGTTATATCCCCAACACAAAGCCTTCCCCTAAATTGGAGGGTACCGTACTGATCCTTCGAGAAATCGGAATGCTTGGCATGTTTTTGCAGGTCGGCATCGCCTGGCTGGGCCTTGCAGATTTCTTCCTCAAGAGTAGGGGTAACTTCTTGAATATTGGCAAGGCCAGCCTCAACTATGACTAGGTTGAGCTGAGCAATCTCTTCTTTAAGCTCAGGAGGCAAAGATTCCAATAGGACATTTAAACTGATGGGCTTTTGACTGAGCACATCGGCAACCACGTTGGCCTTACCCGGGTGGTAATTTATTCCAAGGTCATAATCCTTGACCAACTCAAGCCATCTTCATTGACGGAGATTTAAATCCGACTGAGCAAATATATATTTGAGGCTTTTGTGATCGGTAAAAATTTGGCACCATTTTCCGATGAGGTAGTGTCTCCAATTTTTTAAAGCATGAACTACCGCGGCCATTTCCAAATCATGAGTGGGGTAATTCCCTTCATGGGGTCGTAGCTATCGTGAGGCGTAACCTACTACCTTTCCATCTTTCATAAGCACGCATCCCAGTCCTTGCCTGGAAGCGTTGCAGTACACATCAAAGCTGCGGTATATATCTGGAAGTGTTAATACTGGTGCAGTTGTCAGTCGTTTCTTTACCTCAGTGAAACTTTTCTCACAATCCTCAGTCCATTCAAAATTCTTATCCTTTTTGACCAGCTCTCTCATGGGTTTAGCAATCTTGGAAAACCCTTCAATGAAACGATGGTAGTATCCGGCTAATCCAAGAAAACTTCGAATCTGAGATACGATTGCGGGTGGCAACTAGTCGAGCACATCTTTTACCTTGCTTGGGTCCAGGGCTATACCCTTAGTGGATAGCACATGTCCGAGGAATCCAACTTGCTTGAGCGAAAACTCACATTTACTGAATTTGGCGTATAACTGATGCTCACAGAGTCATTGTAATACTGCTCGGAGGTGTTCCTTATGATCTTCTTCACTTCTTGAGTAAATGAGTATATCATCGATGAAGACGACCACAAACTTATCGAGGAAGAACATGAATACTTTATTCATCATGTGCATGAAGAAGGCGGGGGCGTTGGTGAGGCCAAAAGACATGACTGTATATTCATAGAGACCGTAGCGAGTGGTGAATGCGGTCTTGGGAATATCCTCCTTTTTAATTTTGAGCTGATAATACCCAGTCCATAAATCGATCTTGGAGAATACCCTGGCCCCACTAAGCTGATCAAACAAATTATCAATTCTTGGGAGAGGGTATTTGTTTTTGATTGTGACATCATTCAGCTGACGGTAATCCACACACATGCGGAGGCTGCCATCTTTCTTGTCCACGAAAATAGCAGGTGATCCCCAGGGTGAGGAGCTGGGGCGGATATACCCTTTCTGGAGCATTTCATCCAGCTGTTTCTTTAGCTCCACTAATTCCAATGATGGCATTCGATAATACTTCTTGTGTATTGGTGTGGTTCCAGGCACAAGATCTATCGCAAACTCAAGCTCTCGATCAGGTGGCATGCCTGGTAGTTCTTCTGGGAATACATCAGGAAACTCGCTGACCACCGGAATTAATTCCATTCCAGCCATTGCTGTAAAGAACATTTCCTTGGAGGGTATGCTCCTACGAGCAATACATTTGGTAGTTTGTCCCTCTTGGCCGGTCAACTTGACTTCTCGGGTCGCACAATTTATGCATACTTGGTACTGAGTCAGCCAATTCATACCCAATATAACATCCAGCTTATCGGATTCAATAAGTATCAACGGAGTTGGAAAACGGACTCCATTGATATTGACTTCTAGATTACGGTAGACTATATTGCTTCTGATTAGAGACCCCGGGGTTTGTACCAGCATATTTTTGCCCAAAAGCAAACAAGGAAATTTGTTTTGGGCAACAAAACTCCGAGAAATAAAAGAGTGGGAAGCCCCAGGGTTAAATAAAATTACCGCATGTATGTCATAACAGGGAACATACCAATGACGACTTCAGGATTCTCTTGGGCTTCGTTGGCGGAAATGTGATGAATGTATCCCATGAGGTCGTGCTGATCTGGGCATGCCTCCATATAATGGACTTGTGGCTTGAATGTAGTATTTTCCCGATTGTTCGTGGGACACTGTTTGGCATAATGTCTGGTTTGCCCATAACAGGAATTGCTGCGCAGGCGATTCTCTAGAATTGGGTTGAGCGCGTCGTTCTTGACTTGGGTGGTGGTCTTGTTAACATTTTGTTGCCAATTGGGCTTGTATGTACCTAAGTCGGCTGCCAGGTACGAGCCTTCTGCACTGGTTGCATCTCTTTTCTTGGCTCAAACTTGCGCTTGTGATCATTATTGACGGCCTTAGTGTCCGATACAAGCTTGTGTTCCCTTTTAGCAATGAAAACCTTGTTTACCAGAGTTTGGAAGTCTGGGAAATCGAACATACTAAGAGTACAACGGAGTTGCGGGTTTAATCCACCAAGAAACCTGTCCATCTTTCTTTCCTCAGTGGCCACGTCATATTGAGAGTAACGTGACAGGTGATTGAATTTCTACAAATATTCTCCCACAGACTGACTTCCTTGGAGGAGCGCGAGAAATTCATGCTACTTAGTCTTCATAATCCCCGCAGGGATGTGATATTTCCGGAATCATTCCTTGAATCTTGACCAGGTAATTTCTTCATCAGTAGTCCCCATGGCTTTTTCATTTTTCCACAATATGGTAGGAGCGCCTTCAAGATAATGTGTTACAAATGGAACCTTATCCCCTTCATCGGTTCGAGCAATGTCAAGCTTCTTTTCCATAGTTCTCAACCAATCATCTGCATCAAAGGGATCAATGGCCTGACTGAAACTGGGAGGCTTTGTCCTTTGAAAATCAGATAGCTTGGAGTGATGGCCGGGATGATTTCCATTCTGTCCAACCATAGATTGAATACTTTTGAATATTTCCATCAGATCATTATTTCGTGTTTCCTCAAACATATGCATAATTTGCTCGGTGGAGGGCAGATTTGGCGGTGGAGGCGGTGGTGGAACATATGGCTCGGGTGAGTGTCCTGCCTGTCGTGCAGAACAACGAACAGGAGAACCCTCGCGGACGTTGCTACTGCAGCCTCTCCGCGTCATCCTAATATGATATTTTTCCCAAAGCAACACAACTGAGATGACAAGCATTCAAAATAAACTAGGGAGAAGCCAGTAACAAAAATCCGAGTAAAACCGAAATGGCGAAGAAAATCCGGCGAATAAAATAAAGTTCCAACATAATTATACATAGACTCATACATGAAAGATAACAACATGCGAGGTCCAACTACCCTCATACATGAAACGAAACATCATGACTTGCACGACTACATCCATACTCCATCCTGACGACTGTGAATACTCGGAAGTTCTACTGCTCTGCTGGTGCTGCGGGGTCCTCTCCTGAAGTGAACTCAGATCCTGAACTGGGGGTTGACTGAGACCTCTGGGTTAAAAGTGACATGATGATGCTGCCTCGAGGGCTCTCCCTTAGGGGCAGGTGAAGGGTGAATCATCGGGCTACAGGAGTGGCGAGGAGTGAAACCCACTCAGCAAGAGCACTAAGTGGACTCACAGTCGCGGTGCCCGAGCTACTCGGAGGAGTAACCGGGGAAACAGGGGATCTAGAACTGGCAGGAATATAAGGAGTAAATCCTATAGATGGTGGAGTAGTGGCTGAGCTAGCAGAGACTAAAGCAGAGGCTAAAGCAGTACGGGCACAACTCAGCTCACGAGCCAGCTCATAGATCAAAAGATAGCTAGCAATGATATAGAGAGAAAGGTGGCTAGCTACACTATCAGACTCCGGATTAATGACAGGGAAACGGATACGACCATTATCGTGGAGAGAAGGATAGTAGTGAAAACCTGGGTGGTTCTACATCCAAACCTTGTTGTAGTAGAGCTCAACAAGTACCTCGAATGCAACAGACTGGACAACCTGAGAAGCGGTAGAAGCGTAGCCGCTTCGAGAGGTACGAGTGTAAGTGCTGGAATCAGAACTGGTGCGCAGAGTAACCACGGCGTGATAGTCATACACTGAGTCAGCTAGACGCTCCCGGTACACATGATAGACTGGATCATCACCGTGGGGGTACAACCGACGCCACACGTTACGAAGGAGATGCGACGACATGTACGGCCTCAGCTGCAACTGGCACGGATATAGCACCGGAGCCATCTACACTCACAACCATTAGCAAGTTAGCATAAAAATAAAAATCAGTGCATGCAACGCAACAACCAGCTACAAATGTTACCGGCACTCAGCTACAACTCATATCTAACGTCCAGGTAACTCGACTTAGTCTAGCATGGTCGATAGTCAGCGCGGCTCTTATACCAAGCGTTGTGGCACCCCGGCTCAGAGTGACCAGTTTACCCTGCATTGCCAGCCCAGAGACCTTGTCTTCTGGCAACACACAACAACTTGGTACAGAAAAACAACCACTTTATTCATGCTAGCGGAGCATAATTCATATTACAACAGTTAGCGAGGACAAGCAACACACACGGTGTGGCTGAACAATATGTACATTATTTAGTGAACATAAAGGGGCCTCGATCATGACAACTACGCGGCAGCGGAACAACGTCGTAGCGGAACTCCATAGCACAGGGACACCGATGTGGACATGATCTAGACTCGGACAGCTCTCCTTTCCAACGAGACTTTCCTGAAATCTGGCATGACACGCCAGGTCAGTACATTGAATGTACTTGCAAGCTCACAACCAGCATAAACATAATGACAAACAATATCATGATATTTAACCAATTAATGACAATGCAACAATTTATATATCCATCATGCTATGATTATACTCAAGTGATACTCGTCCCATGGACTGGCTTGCCGAGCGTGATCATTTCCAGACCACAAACATGAAGAACTCCACAACAATCTCGTGATCCTTACGGCGATCACAACCCTGACCAACACTTGGTCTCAAACAGTGATCCTTATGGCGATCACAACCAGACTAGTCCAACTCAACACGATGGCCTCACTGCCATTACCTCAGTGCAAATCTTAGTGTGCAAATTTATTAAGTGTTGATCCATGGTGTACCCTAGTTTTGAGCATGTCCGTAACCGTGGACTCGGCTATCGATAGATTAATACACTCTGCAGAGGTAGCGCACTGGACCCACACTACGGAACCCATGGCCTCGCACTCCCATTCGGGTGGACCAATGGCATTCCGACGAAACCACTTCATTGCCATGACACTCTCCCGACCACTCCGACTCAGTCCCCATCGGGCTAGTCCTGGGTGGCCCCGTGTCTACCTCAAGACACCTCAAACCACCGTCATGGCAACGATCCACTCTGGGATCCAAACACTTAACTCATCAACGGGCACACAAGGTTATGCCAGCTTACTGGGCCAGGGTACAACACACCCATTACCTTCCCTAGATGGAGGCACCGACCAGAGGCATGACAATGAAACGCATTAAGGCCGTCCCATATCGGCAAATGTGGTTGCACTGGGAAAAACTCGTTTCAGCGGCACCACGACCCGGTCAACAACATATTCAAGTTGAGTTATTTATCAGGTTCAACTTAAAGTGAAAGTAACTGGTGTCATAATGCCATGCTATGCATCACTAACATATGCATAACATAACCATGAAAATTTACTAAATCAACTACGCTCCCACGGAGCCATCATCAACTCAAGGTACTTCTCTGGTTAAGATCAAACCTCACTTAAACCAGAATCATTTCTAGCAATCTCATCATTTTTCATCATGCAAGAATAATAATTAAACTAATTATTAACCTCCGTGACCATATCATTTTATCATTACTCATATCTAAGTTCTTGTTAGATTATCAACAAGATTCATTTCAAACTTCCTATAAATCAAGCATATTTAACATGGCAAGCATTTACAGAATATACTTCTCATAATAATTATTTAAATGCAGGAATAATCATAAGTTCAAGTAGAAAAATCACAAATATTGAAGTGGCACTATGAAAATGTTGCTGTGGCTTGCCTTAGTGCTGATGAGGTTCACAACTCTCCTGGTGATCCTCAAGACAAGCTTGCCCTTCTAAAAACAAATAAAACCACAAAAAGAAAACATCAAGAAACCTTATGAAAATTGCCAGAAAATCTGGACAGCAAGGAAAAATCCCATCTTTTGGGTGTTGTTAGATTTTTGGACAAAGAACACAATGCAAAAAGAATCAATGCATTTGGACTTACATATAAAAAGTTATGGCTGTTTGAAGTTTCCTGTATTTAAATGAATTTGAA
>NC_041391.1:568369310-568383966 GCF_002162155.2 Triticum dicoccoides
GGGCCCCGCTAGTCAGGCTAGAAGGAGGGGGAGAAGGAAACATAGGGAGGCGGAGCTTCGCCGAAGCACACGCCGGCGACGAGGGTTCTTGGGGTCAAACAAGAGGGGGGATCGAAGGAGAAGAAGAGTGCGCACCTGCCCATACCCATAGCATGGCTAGGGGTGACCGGACAACATCGGAAACCGCATCTCCAGTGGAGGAAGAGGGCATAGGTCGCCGGAGATGAAGACGACGGCGGCTCGGGGCGGCTCGAGGGGCTCCAGCGGGGCGGAACGGCTTCACCGAAGAGTGGCGGAGGCCCTGGCAGGGTCGCCCTGGCCTGGGAGGGGTCGGAGCTGCGGGGACGATCCAGAGGGGATCGCCGGCGAGCTCGGGCTTCGGGACGGTAGCCCGCGGCCTGCCCGGTCGGGCTGCGGCTTCTACTGGCTTGTGGAGGGTGTGGGAGTAGCTGCGGGTGCTCAAGGAGGGCTGGGGTGGCGACATTTATAGGCGGGTGGCGATAGGGGTTTGGGCTCCGCCGGAGGACACCTGTCCATGGCGCCCAGCGACGAACGGCGCCAGTGAGAGAGGGGGATGACGACGGAGGTCACGCGGGAACTATTGGCGGGCACGGACGAGTACACGAGCGAGGGGGAAGACGACGAGCACAGTGTGCCGCGCACTGTGTCGTTGGCTGGACCGTGCCCGTGCCCGCTGCGGCGAGCTCCGGCGTCGGCGTGTGCCAGGGGGAGTTAAGGGGGTGGAGACGGGGATGGTGGCGAGTCTTGGCATGCTCGGGCAGCCAGGGCAGCGAGCACGTGCTCAACAGAGCGCTAGGCGGCACGCAGAGCGCGTGTTTTGCATGCCAGCACGACCGGGCGAATGCGGTCACTGCGTGAACCGTGACATCAGGCCACCCTAAGCGCTAGCTTGATGTCTAGCGTGTAGTTCTTGGTAGTTTGAAGTGTTACTACGGTTGGGCTTGGATCCAGGTGCAGTAGAAATGGATTTGTACTGCTAGCAAGTTTCTGGACAGTAACTTTGGAGATTTACTGTGGTCAAACCACTGGGAGTTAAGGGCTGAGCTTTGGAGGTTTGCTTACACTTACTAAGGTAAATAGGCACAAGAAAAACCAGCTACAATGGAGCTAGTAAAATCGTAGTTGCTATAGAAACTACCATTTCTGTCCAGAAATGAATTTATTTTTAGTAGCCAAAATATTCCAAAGGGTGATGAAATATTTTTGCTCAAAAAGGTGCCCTAGGGTTGAAAGAATAATTGTGATTTTCTTTTGGGGCAAGAAAAATTAGGGTTGCTTTGGAGCACCAAGGGCTAGCTAGGGTTTTAGAGGGCAAAATGAATATTTTTCATTTAAGAAAAATATTCCAAGCAATATTTTGAGTTGATACAGAGGTGAAATGATGGTTTTGAGGAGGAGAGGGAGCACTTGGGTGAAAATCAAGGGGTACCCAAGTGGTTAAGTCCAAATGAAGTGATTCAAAAACCCTAAATTCAAAACCAACTCAACTGAAAACCAAGCAAAGAAAAGAGGGCAAAAACCAGGCTGTCACATCTTTGGTTCGAATACAACCTATGTTTGAACAGGAAGCCCCCTAATGACCTTGAGAGTTTTTTAACGACTCTGATTCGAATACGATCAAAGTCGGTTCCCAAAAGGGGTTGAGCTATGATTCAAATACGATCAAGAAGCGCCCTAATGAGCTCGGCAGTGTGCCAATCAAAAGGGTACCGATAGCTATGTTCTCTTTGGTTCGAATACGACCTATGTTTGAACAGGAAGCCCCCTAGCGATCATAAGGTTTTAATGGCTAGATTCGAATACGATCATAAGCCGGATCAAATGGGTCAAGCTAGATTCGGATGCGATCAGCCCCCAAGTGATCATATGAAGTGACAATGACAATAACAATGACATGTTACCTTTGGGGATGAAAAAATGACAGAGGTCCTGCTTTATCATTTATCGTAGTATATACATTGTCAAAAATATGTACATAATGAGAGCCGGTGGCTCAAGTGTAGTAAGGCCGAAGATGAGAGATATTCCACGGTCGGCGGGTCTCCTCCTCCGACTTACGTGAGTCTTTATGCTCTCGAACATCGATAAGGTAGTATGACCCATTGTTCAAGTTCTTGCTGACCACAAAGGGCCCTTCCCAAGGTGGGGATACATTGTGTGCATCAGTTTGATCCTAGATGAGCTGGAGCACCAAATCACCTTCCTGAAAGATTCTGGACCTAACCCGGCGGTTGTGATAGCGGCGCAGGTCCTGTTGGTAAATCACCGAGTGAGCTGCTGCCACGTCACGTTTTCATCTAACAGGTCAAGGGCATCCTGGCGCGCTTGTTCATTGTCCGCCTCAACATAAGCCGCCACACGGGGTGAGTCACGACGGATGTCACTGGGGAGAACCGCCTCAGCTCTGTAGACCATGAAGAAAGACGTATAACCCGTAGACCTGTTGGGAGTAGTGTTGATGCTCCATATCACATATGGTAACTCCTCAACCCAACAACCCGGCGTCCGTTGCAAGGGGACCAAAAGCCGGGGCTTAATGCCTTTCAAGATCTCCTGATTGGCTCTCTCAGCTTGACCATTGGATTGGGGGTGAGCCACTGATGAAACATCAAGCCAAATATGTTCACGTTGACAAAGCTCTTCCATGGCACCTTTAGACAGATTAGTGCCATTGTCAGTTATGATGCTGTGTGGAAAGCCGAAGCGAAATATCACCTTTTTCATGAACTGAACTGCTGTAGCTACATCACACTTACTGACTGGCTCTGCCTCAACCCACTTTGTAAATTTATCAACCGCCACCAAAAGGTGGGTCTTTTTATCTTTGGACCTTTTTAAAGGCCCAAACATGTCAAGCCCCCAGACTGCAAATGACCAACTAATTGGAATCATCCTTAACTCTTGAGCCGGCACGTGAGCACGTCTTGAGAACTTCTGACAACCTTCACATTCATTAACCAGGTCCTCTGCATCATCATGAGCCATCAACCAATAAAATCCATGACGAAAAGCCTTGGCCACAAGAGATTTGGACCCGACATGATGGCCACAATCCCCTTCATGAATCTCACGTAGGATTTCTTGGCCTTCTTCAAGAGAGACACAACGCTGAAATGCCCCTGTAACACTGCGATGATGCAACTCACCATTGGCAATTGTCATTGATTTAGACCACCGGGTTATCTATCTGGCCAATGTTTCATCCTCAGACAGCTTGCCCCGGGTCATGTAAGCCAGATATGGCACTGTCCAATCTGGGATGACGTGAAGAGCCGCCACCAATTGTGCCTCTGGGCCAGGAACAACCAAGTCTTCCTCTGTTGGTAACTTGACAGAAGGGTTATGTAGAATATCCAAGAAAGTATTAGGCGGCACCGGCTTACGCTGAGAGCCTAGCCGGCTCAAGGCATCAACCACCTCGTTCTTTCTGCGGTCAATGTGCTCCACCTGGTAACCCTTGAAATGTCCAGCAATGGCATCCACTTCACGGTGATAAGCCGCCATGAGAGGATCCTTGGAATCCCACTTGCTTGATACTTGTTGAGCCACCAAATCTGAGTCACCGAAACACCTTACCTGGCTTAAGCTCATCTCTTTAGCCATCCAAAGACCATTGAGCAAGGCCTCATACTCAGCTGCATTGTTAGTATAGGGAAACATCAACCGTAGCACATAATAAAAGTTGTCACCTCGAGGGGAATCTAAAACAACTCAAGCCCCTGAGCCCTCCAATTGCCTGGACCCATCAAAGTGAATAGTCCAATATGTGTTGTCTGGATTCTCTTCAGGCATCTGTAGCTCTGTCCAATCATTGATGAAATCCACCAGTGCTTGAGATTTGATAGCAGTGCATGGCACATACTTTAAACCATGAGGCCGAAGTTCAATAGCCCACTTGGCGACTTGTCCTGTAGCTTCTCTGTTTTGAATGATGTCTCCTAAAGGAGCAGAACTAACCACAGGGATAGGGTGGCCCAGGAAATATTGCTTAAGCTTTTGGCTTGCCAGGAACACCCCATAAACGAGCTTCTGCCAATGTGGATACCGTTGTTTGGACTCAGTGAGTACCTCACTGATGTAGTAAACCAGCCATTGAACCGGATGTTCCTTGCCAGCCTTCTTGCACACCACCATGATGGCCACACTGACCGCATGTGTGTTAGCAGCCACATATACAATAAGGGCTCCTTATCAATGGGAGCAGCAATAACCGGCGGCTCAGCCAACTGTCTCTTCAAATCTTCAAAGGCAGCATTGGCATCGTCACTCAAGACGAAGTAATCTGTCTTCTTCATCATTTGATATAGTGGTATGGCCTTCTCACCTAACTGGCTTATGAACCGTCTTAACCCGCCAAACGTTGAACATCATTGATGCATGCCGGCTTAGCCAGAGAGGTGATTGCCTTGATCTTCTCCAGGTTAGCCTCGATGCCCCTGTTAGAAACCAGAAAACCCAAAAGCTTGCCTGCAGGTACGCCAAAAACACACTTGGCCGGGTTAAGCATCATCTTATAGACTCGAAGATTGTCAAAAGTCTCTTTCAGATCATCTATCAAGGTCTCCTTCTCTCTGGATTTCACCACAATGTCGTCCACATAAGCATGAACATTGCACCCAATTTGATTATGAAGACAATTCTACACACACCGCTGGTAAGTCGCCTGGGCACTCTTGAGCCCAAAAGTCATAGATACATAGCAGAAGGCTCCAAACGGAGTAATGAACACCATCTTCTCCTGGTCCTTAACTGCCATATTGATCTGATGATAACCAGAGTACGCATCCAAAAAGCTCAAACGCTCACAACCCGCCGTAGCATTAATAATTTGATCAATACAAGGGAGAGCAAAGGGATCAGCCGGACAAGATTTGTTTAGGTCCGTGTAATTCACACACACATAGGCCAAGTGTCGTTCTTTTTAAGCACAAGCACCAGGTTAGCCAACCACTCTAGGTGAAAAACTTCAACAATGAACCCAGCCGCCAAGAGCCTGGCTACCTCTTCACCAATGGCCTTACGCGTCTCCTCATTGAACCGCTGAAGAAATTGCTTGACTGGCTTAAATTTTGGATCAATATTAAGAGTGTACTCGGCGAGTTCTCTCGGTACACCCGGCATGTCAGAAGGCTTCCATGCAAAGATGTCCCGGTTCTCACAGATGAACTCGATGAGCGCACTTTCCTATTTGGGATCCAGATTAGCACTGATACTGAACTGCTTAGATGAGTCACCTGGAACAAAGTCAACAAGCTTAGTATCATCGGCCGAGTTAAACTTCATGACCGACTCATGCTCTGTGGTCGGCTTCTTCAAAGACGTCATGTCCGCTGGGTCAACATTGTCCTTGTAAAACTTCAACTCTTCCGCTGCACAGACCGACTCAGCATAAGCCGCGTCGCCTTCCTCACATTCCAACGCTATCTTTTGGCTCAAATGCACTGTGATGGTACCCTTATGACCCGGCATCTTGAGCTGTAAATACACATAACACAGCCGTGCCATGAACTTGGCATAAGCCGACCGCCCAAACAGAGCATGATATGGGCTTTTGATCTTGACCACCTCAAAAGTCAATTTCTCAGCCTTGGAGTCATACTCATCTCCAAAAGCTACCTCCAGCTCGATCTTGCCAACTGGATATGCTGACTTACCCGACACTACGCCATGGAAAACAGTGTTGGATTGCTTAAGGTTTTTATCAGTTAACCCCATGCGACGGAAGGTCTCATAATAGAGGATGTTGATGCTGCCGCCTCCATCCACGAGCACTTTAATGAACTTATATCCACCAACCTGAGGGGCCACCACTAAGGCCAAGTGACCCAGATTGTCAATCCGGGGAGGGTGATCTTCCCTACTCCATAGAATAGGCTGCTCAGACCATCTCAAATAATGAGGGACCGTCGGCTCAACAGCGTTCACAGCCCTTTTATGGAGCTTCTGGTCTCGTTTGCACAAACTGGTGGTAAACACATGATATTGTCCACTATTCAGCTACTTTGGATGGCTTTGGTATCCACCCTGCTACTGTTGCTGCTGCTGACCACCCTGGCCAGATTGCTGGTTATAACCACCTTGATTACCTTGAGAACTTTGAAAATTGGAATTTGAACCGCCACCCGGGCCATGAAAACCGCCTCCACCTGAGCCGCCGCCCTGCCCATTATTACCGTCGAACATGTTGGAATTCTTGAAAGCCTTCATGATCGTACAGTCCTTCCATAGATGAGTGGCCAGCTTCTGCTAAGTGCCATGCCTTGGACATGGCTCATTTAGTAACTGGTCAAGCGTGGGTCCTGACCTGCCAGACCGGGGAGGTGGTCTCCCCTTTTGCCGTTGATTGTTGCCCTGCGCATTAGTGTTAGCCACAAACTCCAAGCTACCATCAGCCTTACATTTATTACCTCCTTGATTTTCCGGTTGTGGTGAGGGCCCTTGTCGTTTCCGTTCTTCTTTCCCTTCCCTGTCTTTTCATCATCGGACTCAGGATCCTTGGTACTGTCAGAGTCGGCGTACTTGACCAGAGCCGCCATCAGTGTACCCATATCATTGTAATCGCGCTTGACCCGCCCAAGCTTCATCTTCAGAAGCTAAAAACGGCAATTTTTCTCCAACATTAAGACCGCAGAGCCGGCATCCATCTTATCAGACGAATGTATTATGGCCTTGACCCGGTGCACCCAATGGGTTGTGGACTCGCCCTCCTCCTGCTTGCAACTAGTCAAATCCAAAATTTACATGGGCTGCTTGCATGTATCCGTGAAGTTCTGAATGAACTGAGCTTTTAACTCCGCCCATGAACTGTTTGAATTAGGCGGCAGTCCTTTCAACCAAGTGTGGGCGGTCCCATCCAACATCATGGTAAAGTACTTGGCCATTGCAGCTTCACTGACCTCCAGTAACTCCATAGCCATGTCGTAGCTTTCAATCCATGCCCCAGGCTGTAAGTCGGCCATATAATTAAGCACCTTCCTAGGCCCCTTGAAATCATTGGGCAAACACTCACTACATAGAGCCGACACCAGACAGGGGACACCTCCAGTCCTAGTGGCCACGCCTGCCCCAATAGAAGTCGTGGGATAAACCGGATAAGGCTGGTAAGCCGTCAGCTGAGCCGCCTGCTCAGCCACCTGCTTAGCATCTTGGTGTATTCTATCTTGATCCACCAAGTTAAAGGCTCCATTGCGCACCGGGTCATGCCTGCCTGGCTGGTTACGGCTCCAGGCATTGCTTGAAACAACTGCCGAGTCCATGTGCCTGCTATATGTCGGGCTCCGGCTTGGATGAGGGGTTGAATGAATCCTGTCCCGGCTGTATGAGCACACCTCCTGCTGTGCTAAGGCCGTCTGAAGAAGTTCTCTAACCCGGCGGGTTTCAACCGCCACCGGAGAGTCGCCCTCCATCGGGAGAGCCGCCAGTCGGGCCGCCGTCGCGATCATGTTCTCCAATGGGTTAGAATAGTGACCCGGCGGGGTTGGTACATACTAAGGTGGAGCCGTATTCATACGTGGAGGGCCCATCACCTATGGTTGAACCGGCATTCCAACCACGGGTGTCGCACCCCGGTCTATCTCCGGCGGGTTACTGGGCCCTACACCGGGCGTATGGAAGAGGTTTCGAGGATCATAAATCGGAGGAAGCCGAGACTGAGTCTTCTGGTATCTTCTCCTCATGACTTCATTGGATGCGTTCTGATCCTGCGTGAGCCAGAAAGTCTGCGCCTGAATCCGCTGAGCCTGAGCGTCCAGAGCCACCCGCTCTGCGGTCATCCTGACATCTTCCGCTGCCAGGTCTTCCTTAGCCTACACTATATCCAGCTTTAACTGCACCACTTCCGCATCATGTTGAGCTTGATCCGCCGGGTTGACCACGGCGGTTAACAGAGCGGTCATCTTATCTGTGAGATCAATCAGCACCTGAGCCAGTGAGCGCACAGGGCCTCCTGCCTCGGCTGCTGCTGACTCGGAGGTTATGGCTGCCGCAGTTGTGGAGCTTTGGATAGGTTGCGTGCTGGCCATGAAGATTCCAATCCTGCTCGGCTGCTTAAGGAAATCTGGAATACTGCTGCCATCGGAACAGCCCCCAAGCCCGCCGTCTTGCAGTTGATACAACGAATCCGTCTCACCTGTGGACGACTCACCATTAGAATAGATGGCCGTCTCACCGCCAGATGCAGATCCTTCCGAGAGTCCTCCGTGGATGCATCCCACGAAGGCACGCTTCACAGCAGGCAGAACCTGGGCGGGTCTCGCACGCTGAGCCATCTCGACGAGGTCGGTGCAAATGTCTGGCTCAGGGCCCGACTCGCCGATCTTGCCGATGAAGACGTGGATTCCGCCAAAGGGGACCCGGTACCCGTACTCAATTGAGCCGGCGTCGGGGCCCCAGCCTGCGTTGTCGATGTAGAGCTTGCCGCGAAGACTCTTGGTCATCCGGCCCATAGTGTATCCCTTGAGCCCTTCGAAGTTGCCCTTCAAAAACTCAAATCCAGCATGCGCTGGCCCTACAGTGGGCGCCAACTGTCATGGAATTATCACATCAGATGTCCTAGTGAAAGGACTTAGTAGTGGAGCCATCGCAACTAGGAATCTTAAAGGGGTTAATAAGGACAAATGACACGGGGTTTATACTGGTTCGGCCCCTTACGGTGAAGATAAAAGCCTACGATCTAGTTTTGAGTGGGATTGCTTATGTCTCGAGTACCAGGGAGCGGAATCGCTTGACCTAGCTCTCGATCTGATGTTACTTGCCTTGAACCGCCGCCCGGTCATCCCTTTATATACAGAGGTTCACGCCCAGCGGCTCACAGAGTGCCGGCCGGCTCATAAACAGTGTCTGGCTCGGTCTCTTAACTATTCTTGCCTTATAATACACGTCACGTACATATGGCAGTTTATCACTACGGGCCTTATGTTGCCTCTGGGCCTTGGGCCCTTAATTGAACCGCCATCTTCAACCTTGGTCTTGGGCTTCAAGAATACTTGTAGGTATAACCCTGCCCCTCTTGGGCGGGTCATACCAATAGTTATATCCCCAATAGGCGGTGTACTTGAGGTCGATGCCGACCACCTTGTACTTGTCTCCAGCAAGCAACTGCTCAACGGTATTGATGTAGTCGTTCACCATGACCGGGTCGATGGTGTACACCACCGAGAGATTCGTCTGCCTCGCGTGGGTCTCCACTTTATGCTCGCCGAACTCCATTGGAGCGCCGCTAGACATCCCCTCTCTATGTGTCATCATGGGTATGCTTGTTGTGTTGTGGGGCGCGATCGAAAGGTTGAAGAGACTAAGGTTATAATGGCCACGAGAGTTAAAAGGGGAGGCCGAACGACATGTCCTGATGGTAGTTCTAATTCACAGCGCGTAACTCCATCGTGCCGCATGTAACTGCATCGTGTGGCAACGCGCGCGGTGCAACCGCATGCATATGGGCCCCCCGACGTGATCGTGTGCAAGCCCAACCGATGGCAGAGCACGCGTGGAGGGACGCGAGCAGAGTGCTCTGCGGTCACCTCAACGGCGAGCAACCATATATATGCATATAGCAGTTGAACACGCAAGGAAAAGCTGTCCACAACCCGAGCGCGCCGACGGACGCGAGCAGAGCGCGGCGTGGTGCCTAACGGTTGAACTGTTTGTATAAATTAAGCACGACTGCTTAATCTATGAATGAAATTTGTTCTTAATTGTTGTATTTTAGTTGCAAAAATTAGATACTGCTAGTGATTTTTAGCTGCATATTTTGACAAATCGCCATTGGAACCACTGGATGTCCTCTCTGTATGTGTCATCGTGGGTGTGCTTATTGTGTCATGCGCCGGGCCCAAACACTGGCAGCACAACTTATAAATTGATGGTTGGAGTACTCGTTAGAGTGATGCATATAATTAAGCAAAGGGATCATACATGTATGTATTGACTGGAACGAGAATGCAATAGCGCAATAAGAATTAAGGAGGCAAGAAGAAAGATGCATCCATCAATGTATGAACTCCTCCTCCTCAACTCAGGGCACCGGTCCACCGACCGGCAGCTAAGGAGCGGCGGCTTTTGTGGCGAGGTCAAGGTGCTTCTCAGCAAAGGCATCCAAGGCTTCCAGCCGGTTGAAGAAGGCCAACATTGTAGCGTCCTCATTGGCCTTGTAGATACCTATGTACATGATTTGCTCATACACGTGATGTGTAGGTCGACGAATTCTTGCAGGGCAAAGCGCCTCAAGGCGAGCGCGACCTCCAGGTGTACATTCTTCGTGGCGTCGGCGGGCAGTTCCAAGGCCACCAGTGCTTGAAAGAGGTTCCGACCATGGAGGCGATTAGGGTGGCAGGCAATGAGGAGCCCTGGTGTGCGGGCTGGAGGAGTACGGCGATGTCGTCCGCGAGCTTCTTGACAATGGTGAACTTGTTGGTGGTGGCAACGATCATCTGGTCCAACTGAGAGTCGTAGCTGGCGTCGACGGTGGCCATCCACCAGCTGGTCGCCAACACCGTCTGGAGACAATCTGCGGTGTCATGCCGTAGGCTGGCGTCGTGGACTGGCTGGCACATCCGCTGGCCGCTCGCGCGCATCGCCGCCATGGGTCTGGAGTGAGCACTTTTGCGCGTAGTGTAGGTACTTACGCAAATGCTTATGTGCGTACAATGTGGTAGATGCATTGGAATGGAGGGGCGGCTTTATGTGAGTGCAAACTGCGTTGCATTCACATCATGCTGCCTATTTTCCCGGTCCTCCTCCCATTACTTCCCTCATGCATTCATGATGCTAATTTAAGGAGGATCCATCATTGGTTGTTCAACATTTCGGGAACCGCTACCCTCTCCCTCGCCTACATTAAAGCCGTATCAGGAACTGCGCCGCCCGCTGTCAAATCGAATAGTACTATGCCGCCTGCTGCACGCTTGGCTGAACATGCCTCCTCGCCTCCATCTATGCTTAATTACTGAATTTTAGTTGCAAAAATTAGATACTGCTAGTGATTTTTAGCTTCATATTTTGACAAATCGCAGTGTTACAAGGTTGACAAATGGCAATGTTACTACATCAACAAATGTCAATCTTTCCAGTTTGACAAATGGCAACATACTCAATATGACAAATGCAAATCTTAAAAAATTGTTTGTAAGTGGTTGCACACGGGTCATCCAAAACAACCGTTTGCGTTGAAGAGATGCTCAAATCCTGCTCTCACTATGCATATGGGTGTTCTTTTTAAAACGTTTGCGATCAAAAGCCATTAAAACCTATAGCCATTAAAACCAAGAAACGTGGCATCACGTGAATGGTTAAAATTATGCACATAAATGTAATGAAAAACTCAATTAATGCATAAAAATGGCCAAACGAACCCCGAAAAATCCCAAAAATTGACACAACACTCATGTTGTTCTATGTTTACACGAGAATTTTTTTGAAAGCAATAAGAGGCAATGGATATCGTTTCGTCCCCAAAGGTGGGACATTCCTTATCGAAACCATCATGCTTGTTGCGTGAAGCTCTGGTTTGTTAGAAGCAATTACCCAAACCTGCCCGAAGTGGGACCAAAAATTTACCACGGCATGTTGATGCCGCTCCATGATAGCATGCCAAGTTTCATAAATTTTAGACGAGTTTTGGATTTACTAGAATTTAAAAACCAGGTATCTCAATGTTTGCGGCCAAGTGACGGTGGCAGGGTGTTTGACATTCATTCCCATTTCTTGCATGTGACCTAAGCATGCAACCATGGACACATATTTGAATTTTCAACTAATTTATGTGCATTAGAGCATGTGCATGTAGTTCAAATTTTAATTATGCACATAAATGCATTGAAAAACTCAATTAATGCATAAAAATGTCCAAACGAACCCCGAAAAATCCCAAAAATTGACACAACACTCTTGTTGTTCTATGTTGACACGAGAATTTTTTCAAAGCAATAAGAGACAATGGATATGGTTTTGTCCCCAAAGGTTGGACATTCCCTACCGAAACCATCAGGCTTGTTGTGAGAAGCTCTGGTTTGTGAGAAGCGTATCCCCAAACCTGCCCCAAAGGGGACAATTTTTTACCACGACATGTTGATGCCGCTCCATGATAGCATGCCAAGTTTCATGAATTTCAGACGAGTTTTGCATTTACTAGAATTTAAAAACCAGGTACTCCCTCCGTTTCAGTTTACAAGGCTAGCGCGTACCCCTAGGTTGCCAATTTTATCACCGTAATATAAATTATATAACACAAAAATTATATCGTTTCAAAATATAACATCTGAAGTTTATAATGGTATGATTTTTATAATATATGACTTCTATTAGGTTGGTCAAATTGACGACCTAGGGATACACGCATGCCTTGTAAATTAAGAGAGAGGGAGTATCTTAATGTTTGCAGCTGAGTGACGGTGGCAGGGTGTTTGACATTCATTCCCATTTGTTGCATGAGACCTAAGCATGCAACCAAGGACACAAATTATAATTTTCAACCAATTTATATGCATTAGAGCATGTGCATGTAGTTCATATTTGAATGATGCACATAAATGCATTGAGAAACTCAATTAATGCATAAAAATGTCCAAACGAACCCCCAAAAATCCCAAAAATTGACACAACACTCCTGTTGTTCTTAGTTGACACAAGAAAAAAATTTCAAAGCAATAAGAGGCAATGTATATCGTTTTGTCCCCAAAGGTGGGACGTTCCCTAGCAAAACCATCAGGCTTGTTGGACAAATGGGACAAATTTTTTACCACAACATGTTGATGCCGCTCCATGATAGCATGCCAAGTTCCATGAATTTTGGAAAACTTTTGGATTTACTAGAATTACAAAAGCAAGCACCTCAACGTTTGCCAGAGATCCACGGTGCCATGGTGTTTGAATTTCATCCCCATTTCTTGAATGGGACGTAAGCATCAACCCATGGACACATATATCCTTTTACAACCCATTTTGGTGCACCGGAGCATGTGCATGTGGTTTAATTTTGAATTGTGCACGTGAAATGCCTATAAAACCAAGTTACCGTATGAAAATGTCCAAACGAACCCTGAATAATTCCAAATTTTTTGAGACACACCTATAGTTGCATGTTCACTACAGATAGAAGTTCTAGGAATTCAAACACCATCCTTTGTAGCTGTGACCCCATTATGTAATTCAAATCAGGTAGATCGCACATAGTTTATTATCACCAACCGTGTGAGATGCAGTACAAAATATCCTGGAGCACCGTCGGTGTATAGTACGCCTATGGCTTACTCTAGAAGGTTCGTCGGCTACAGTCCATGGCCCACTCTGAATAAGGGACCGTGTCTGATGACATTTTGCACGCCAATTTTTTCGCTGAAGCGATTCCAAATTTTCGGCTTCCGTGGAAATATCAACCTCCCCGCCCCCTCCCCCTTACCAAAAGCCACATTTCCCCTATTTCCACCTTCCTTTGCAAGTTGAAACCTTCACTCCTTTCTTGCAGCGCCGCCACCTCGTCGGCGACCCTCCTTCATGCTGCTCGGCCTTGCCTATCCAGGCAGGTATCCACACCCGAACCCCATCCTCCTCCTTCCACATCCCACATGACCCGACCGCCGGTGCGAGCGCGACACCTTCCACCCAAATCACCGACCCTTCCACCAAATAAGCACCGTCCTAAGCCATGGTGCACGTAGTATAGCCAGGATCTCAAGGAGCATTTGGCAGCAGAGAAGCAAATCGCGGCCGCATGCGCCGATGAGGTCGCGATGGCTGCCATTCGTGCCGACCCCCAGATCTTGGAGGAGCACATCACCGTCGAGTCCACCATCGACGCCTCGCGTGCCGATGCTATGGTGCAGTTGGCTACTTTAAACGACAGTTCGTGGTGTTTTCTCGAGGCCACCGCCGATGCCTTCAATCAAGACTACGAGGTGTTTTCTTAGCATGCACATGCTTACCTCATCTCGAGAGCCATCAAGTTGGTGCCCGGAGTGGCTCAGGAAACTCACCACTATGACGAGGGCACCCACGATGCGGAGGCCTCGCCATCTTCCATGTCCAAGGAGCCAATCGTCATTGATATCTCCGACAATGAGTAGCTTGTCTTATTAGCTCATTATAAGGACCCATGTTCAGTTTGGTAGCTACTGCCTTTCCTTAACAAGTTCTAGTGAATTGCGCTATCTACTTTTACCATGTAATCTTTTGCTCTAGTGTATATGTTCTATATGCCGTGCAATGTGGTGTTCATTTAACTGTTTGGTTCAATTCTGCAAATGTGATGTTCAATTATTTAGGGTGCAATTTTCCAAGTTGTCAAGCATGCTTGGTTTGGTTAACTGCCTGATCTTCTATTAGGAGTATGTTATATTGTGCAATGTGGTGCTCAGTTAACGTTTGGTTCATCTGTTGTGGTGTTTAGTTAACTATTTGGTTCAATTCTGCAATGCGATGTTCAATTGTTGTGTGTGCATTCTGTTATTGTATACCATGTGAGAAATAAATTGAATTTGGCTGTACTAAATACATGAGAAACAAATACAATTGCTATATTTCCAAGTTGTTAAGCATGATTGGTTTGGTTAACTATCTGATCTTCTATTAGGAGTATGTTATATTGTGCAATGTGGTGCTCAGTTAACATTTGGTTCATTTGTTGTGGTGTTTAGTTAACTGT
>NC_041391.1:568384380-568405772 GCF_002162155.2 Triticum dicoccoides
ATTGTTGTGTGTGCATTCTGTTATTGTATATCATGTGAGAAATAAATCGAATTTGGCTGTACTAAATACACAAGAAACAAATACAGTTGCTATATTTCAAAGTTGTTAAGCATGCTTGATTTGGTTAACTGTCTGATCTTCTATTAGGAGTATGTTATATTGTGCAATGTGGTGCTCAGTTAACGGTTGGTTCATTTGTTGTGGTGTTTAGTTAACTGCTTGGTTCAATTCTGCAATGCGATGTTCAATTGTTGTGGCTGCATTATGTTATTGTATACTATTATACCTTGTATTTTTTATTCCTTTGCCCCACTTCCAATATAGAGAAGATATTTATGCACATCCTTGTTTTCAGGCCTTTCCAAAACAGTTCACTGATGATTACCTCTCAAACCACCTGTATGGTCAGGAGACGAGGAAGGTATTCATATAACACCCATGCTGTGTTCCTGAAGAGGATGAGAGATGGACGATTAATCATCCACATGCACTAGCCTAAATTAGCAAAGACCTTCAACATCAATGAAGGCTCAATATTTGCCTTCCGCTTTAGCAATTTTCCCGATGAGATGCATCTGTCTATGTACCGTCTATGATGCTAATTTCCAAAGGTTCTAGATGTTGCATGTGGAACTTGGTGCGGGGGTAGTTGTGTAATGGGGTAGCTGAGTGATGAAGCTATATCATGTTGTAGTCTTATGTATTTCAATTATGAAATCCTGCTTCCTTAATATGGGAGTGAAATATATTATGTGTTTAATATGAATGTCAATTAGATTAATAAACGGATTATTAATAATAGGGCAATTAGCCTGCTAATTGGTTTTTGCTATTGCAAACGGTTATTGAGAAAATACCGTGGGCGATGACCTAAGGCAACACACACAGTTTCTAGGAATAAACCGTGTTGGATCGATGAGCAATCACACACGACATTCTCTTCAAAACTGTTTGCATTAGGCCACCTTGCGCAAACATTTACCGCATAAAAGCTGTGTGTGATGGATAGCCTTTGCCACACAGTTTCTTCTATGCATCGTGTGTGATGCATTCAATACGCAAACGATAAAATTATTAATATTGTGTGTGATGGGAAGGCCATCACAAACAATTTAATGGGGAAAATTGTGTGTGATGTACCTACGAACGGAAACGTTTTCCTTATAGCAACTATATGGGATGTATATACGAACGGAAATGTTTAGCGGGCACTGACTGTGTGGGATGTACTAACGACCGGAAATGATTTCTCCTGTATAATTGTATTTCTTTTGAGCTCTACTGTACGTATAACCTTATTTGCTCACTCGCCGGTTGCACACGACCTTATTTTGCCGGGCGTGTGTGCTAGGAGGGCATATCCCCGACGGTTTCTGGGTCATGTGGGAAGAACCCCCCTATCGCCCACACTCACTAGGTGACGGTTCCGAATGTCGTCACAGAAAGGGGTTAAAACCGTTTGTATAGCACCGACGCGTACGAGTGGCATGGGTTGCTACAAAAGGGCCTCCTGTAGATCCTTCTACTTTATCTGGCTTTACTTGTGAATCTTCATGTTCATCTGATGAGTCATTGGACTACAATTATAAACTGTTCAAAAATGAAAATGGTGAAGTATTTTCCAGATATGTTGGAACTAACTGCAGGAATGGTCCCCCTATGAAGAAAATCTGGGTTCCCAAAAGGTGTCTTGAAAGTATTCAGGTGAATGTCCTCATGACACCACCTGTGAAGAACAGGAACCCTAGATCAACTTCTTCATATGGACCAAAGTCTTCATGTGGATCAAATTCCTCATACGGATCCAAGTCCTCATATGACCATCATCGCGCTAACACATCTGTTTCGCAAGGAAAGTCTAAGGTCATGAATATGTGCATTATTCTTCAAATCATTATGTTCATAAGTCCTCGAAGAATTTCTCTGCTTATTCATATGCATACTCTAACCCCTCTTCTATGAAGCAAAGTGCACTGGATTCAATGCCACCTTTCTCTTATGGAGCTCGTAGAATGGTGAACTCTTTGCCACCCCTCCAGATGTGGGTGGTGAAAAAAAAGAACTAATCTCTTATGCAGGGTCATGTCTCCAGATGAACTTGAACGTCTGAAGAATTTGCTGGAGACCTGAGAATGCTTGAAAGGACACAAGCTAATCATGAAGAAATGAATTACTCATTTCTCACGTCTTTATACTGATGTATCTATTGTGTTGCTTGATGAAATTCTATCTGATGAATCTGATGTTATATTCTTCACTATGAAGTATATGAGTTTGTAAGATGCACTAATTCATCTGCAGGATGAATCTCTCAAAGCTACTGAGTGGGTCCTCAACAGTACATGTAAAAATCACATAACTGGTGACAAGAACTTACTAATGGACTCTGCTCTATCTCCATCACATCTGAAGCATATTACCTATGCTGACAAAGTCAAAAAGCAAGTATTAGGTCTAGATAGGGTTGCAATCTCAAAGGATCGACACATGGACAAAGTTATGCTTGTCCAGTCCCTCGGATTCAACCTCATGTCTGTCTCAATGCTTTGTGATCTTGATATGGTTGTCGTCTTTGGAAAATATCACTGCATAGTACTCATGGAATCTGACAACTCTAAAGTCTTCGAAGGCTTTAGGAGAGGAGACTTGTATATTATTGATTTCTCTACAGGACCACAACCTACCACATGTCTACTTGCAAAAGCTTTAGAAGGCTGGCTATGGCATCGACGACTTGGTCATGCTGGCATGAGGAACCTGCACACACTGGCGAAGAAGAAGCACGTCATCGGCATCGAGGGTGTCAAATTCCTCAAAGACTATCATGACTATATCTCATTCTTTTGAATTGCTTCACATGGTCCTCTTTGGCCCCACTCATTATGCCCCACTAACAGAGGCAACATCTCTATATGGCTTTTTTATTGTTCATGATTATTCTCATTACACCTGGATGCATATCATCACTTACAAAACTGAAGTGCAAGAAGTCTTCAAACAATTTTTCTCAATGTCCTTGACGAATTTTGGTGTGAAGATCAAGCATATCCGGAGTGACAATGGGACCGAGTTCAAGAACACTGGTCTTGATGACTATCTTGATGAACTTGGTATTACTCATGAGCTATCTGCCCCATACACTTCTCATCAAAATGGCATCGTGGAGCGCAAGAACAAGACTCTTGTTGAGATGGCCTGCACTATGCTTGATGAATACAAGACGCCTCGTCACTTCTGGCCTAAGGCTATTGATACTGCGTGCCACATCATCAACATGGTATATCTTCACAAATTCTTCAAGAAAACTTCATATGAACTCCTCATTGACAAGAAACCCAATGTGAGTTATTTCAAAGTCTCTGGTGCTAAATGTTGGATTAGATATCCTCATCACGCCTCTAAATTTGCACCGAAAGCACCTGAGGTTTTTATGCTTGGTTACAGAAAGAACTCACACACCTACAGAGTCTTCAACACCTATCACCACAAGGTTGTTGAAACTGTAGATGTGTGGTTCGATGAGACTAACGGCTCACAAAGAGAGCACCTACCTCATGTGCTAGATGAAGTATCTCCTAAAGAATCCATTAAGCTCAAGGCTACTGAGGATGTCATACCCACTGAAGAACATGCTGAAGAAGTTATTACAGACCATGAAGAAAATCATGCTAGTGCATCTGAAGAAAATGGCACTAAAGAAAATGCTCAGCCCAATCAAAGTTGTTGCTACGTCTTGAGCTTGCGTTGGTTTTCCCCGAAGAGGAGAGGGTGATGCAGCAAGTGTAGCGTAAGTATTTCCCTCAGTTTTGAGAACCAAGGTATCAATCGAGTAGGAGGCTCCTCAAAAGTCCCACGCACCTACACAAACAAACTGAGAACTTGCAACCAATGCGATAAAGGGGTTGTCAATCCCTTCACGGCCTCTTGCGAAAGTGAGATCTAATAGAGAGATAATAATATATTTTTGGTATTTTGTAATATAGATGCAAAAAGTAAAGATGCAAATAAAGATAGATTGAAAGCAAAGATGATAAGAGATAGACCCGGGACCATAGGTTTCACTAGAGGCTTCTCTCAAGATAGCATCAGTATTACAGTGGGTGAACAAATACTGTCGAGCAATTGATAGAAAAGCGCATAGTTATGAGATTATCTAGGCATGATCATGTATATAGGCATCACGTCCATAACAAGTAGACCGACTCCTGCCTGCATCTACTACTATTACTCCACACATCGACCGACTCCTGCCTGCATCTAGAGTATTAAGTTCATAAGAACAGAGTAACGCTTTAAGCAAGATGACATGATGTAGAGGGATAAACACATACAATATGATATAAACCCCATCTTGTTATCCTCGATGGCAACAATACAATAAGTGTCTTGCAACCCTTTCTGTCACTGAGTAAGAACACTGCAACATTGAACCCAAAGCTAAGCACTTCTCCCATGGCAATAAAGATCAATCTAGTAGGCCAAACCATACTGATAATTCGAAGAGACTTGCAAAGATAACTCAATCATACATAAAAGAATTCAGAGAAGATTCCAATATTATTCATAGATAAACTTGATCATAAACCCACAATTCATCGGATCTCGACAAACACACCGCAAAAAGAGATTACATCGAATAGATCTCCCCAAGAGAGGGGGATAACATTGTATTGAGATCCAAAAAGAGAGAAGAAGCCATCTAGCTAATAACTATGGACCCGTAGGTCTGTGGTAAACTACTCACAACTCATCGGAGGGGCTATGGTGTTGATGTAGAAGCCCTCCATGGTCGATTCCCCCTCCGGCAGAGTGCCGACGAAGGCTCCAAGATGGGATCTCGCGGACACAGAAGGTTACGGCGGTGGAAATTGTGTTTCGTGGTGCTCCTGGATGTTTTCGGGGTCCATAGGTATATATAGGAGGAAGAAGTACGTCGGTGGCCGCCCGAGGGGCCCACAAGACAGGGGGGGCGCGCCCTACAGGGGGGGGGGGCGCCCTCCTATCTCGTGGGGCCCTCGGAGGCTTCTTGACTTGCACTCCAAGCTCTCCGGATCAGATTTGTTCCAAAAATAACGCTCCCAAAGGTTTCATTCCGTTTGGACTCCGTTTGATATTCCTTTTCTTCGAAATACTGAAATAGGCAAAAAAAAACAACTATATGGGCTGGGCCTCCGGTTAATAGGTTAGTCCCAAAAATGATATAAATATGTAAAATAAAGCCCATAAACATCCAAAAGGGGTAATATAATAGCATGGAACAATAAAAAATTATAGATACGTTGGAGACGTATCAAGCATCCCCAAGCTTAATTCCTGCTCATCCTCGAGTAGGTAAATGATAAAAAGAGAATTTTTGATGTGGAATGCTACCTAGCATAATTCATAATGTAATTTTCTTCATTGTGGCATGAATGTTCAGATCCAAATGAATACAAAATAAAAGTTCATATCGACATAAGAAATAGTAATACTTCAAGCATACTAATCAAAGTAATCATGTCTTCTCAAAATAACATGGCTAAAGAAAGTTATCCCTACAAAATCATATAGTCTGTCTGTTGCTCTATCTTCATCACACAAAGTATTTAATCATGCACAACCCCGATGACAAGCCAAGCAATTGTTTCATACTTTATTAATCTCAAACTTTTTCAACTTTCACGCAATACATGAGCGTGAGCCATGGACATAGCACTATATGTGAAATAGAATGGTGGTTGTGGAGAAGACAAAAAAGGAGAAGATAGTCTCACATCAACTAGGCGTATCAACGGGCTATGGAGATGCCCATTAATAGATATCAATGTAAGTGAGTAGGGATTGCCATGCAACGGATGCACCAGAGCTATAAATATATGAAAGCTCAACAAAAGAGACTAAGTGGGTGTGCATCCAACTCGCATGCTCATGAAGACCTAGGACAATTTTGAGGAAGCCCATCATTGGAATATACAAGCCAAGTTCTATAATGAAAAATTCCCACTAGTATATGAAAGTGACAACATATGAGAGTCTCTATCATGAAGATCATGGTGCTATTTTGAAGCACAAGTGTGGAAAAAGAGATAGTAGCACTGTCCCTTCTCTCTTTTTCTCTCATTTTATTTTTTTCTTCTTTTTTTTGTTTTTTTTCTTTGGCCTTCTTTTTTTTTCTTTTTGGCCTTTCTTTTTTTTCTTTTTTTTTCTTTTTGTAAAATCCGAAGTCTCATCCCGACTTGTGGGGGAATCATAGCCTTCGTCATCCTTTCCTCACTAGAACAATGCTCTAATAATGAATATCATCACACTTTTATGGATTTACAACTCAAAGCTAGAACAAAATATGACTCTATATGAATGCCTCCGGCGGTGTACCGGGATATGCAATGAATCAAGAGCGACATGTATGAAAATTATGAAGGTGGCCTTGCCACAAATACGATGTCAACTACATGATCATGCAAAAAGCAATATGACAAAAGTAATATGTGTCATATGAACGGAATGGTGGAAAGTTGCATGGTAATATATCTCGGAATGGCTATGGAAATGCCATAATAGGTAGGTATGGTGGCTGTTTTGAGGAAGGAGTATGGTGGGTGTATGGTACCGACGAAAATTGCGCGGCACAAGAGAGGCTAGCAATGGTGGAAGGGTGAAAGGGTGCGTATAATCCATGGACTCAACATTAATCAAAAGAACTCATATACTTATTGCAAAAATTTAGAAGTCATCAAAAATAAGCACTATGCGCATGCTCCTAGGGGGATAGATTGGTAGGAAAAGACCATCGCTCGTCCCCGACTGCCACTCATAAGGAAGACAATAAATAAATAAAATTGTGCTCCAACTTCATCACAAAGCGGTTCACCATACGTGCATGCTACGAGAATCACAAACTTAAACACAAGCATTCTTTAAATTCATAATCACCCAACTAGCACAACTTTAATATCACTACCTCCATATCTCAAAACAATTATCAAGTATCAAGTTGATCATAGCATCCAATTCACTTCCTATGATAGTTTTTATTATACCCAACTTGGATGCTCATCATTCTAGGACCAACCTTATGATAATAGCAAATACCATGCTGTTCTAGAAGACTCTCAAAATAATATAAGTGAAGCATGAGAGACTAGCAATTTCTTCAAAATTAAGACACCACCGTGCTCTAAAAGATATAAGTGAAGCACTAGAGCAAAAACTATCAAGCTCAAAAGATATAAGTGAAGCACATAGAGTATTCTAGCAAATTCTAATCAAATAGGCTTCTCCCAAAAGGTGTGTACATCAAGGATGATTGTGGCAAACTAACAAGCAAATACTAATATAATACACGACGCTCCAAGCAAAACACATATCATGTGGCGAATAAAAATATAGCTCCAAGTAAAGTTACCAATGAACGAAGACGAAAGAGGGGATGCCTTCCCGGGGCATCCCCAATCTTAGGCTTTTGGCTATTCTTGAATATCTTGGGGTGCCATGGGCATCCCCAAGCTTAGGCTCTTGCCACCCTTTATTCCATAGTCCATAAAAGCTTTACCCAAAACTTGAAAACTTCACAACACAAAACTCAACAGGAAATCTTATAAGCTCCGTTAGTGAAAGAAAACAAAACCACCAGATAAGGTACTGCAATGAACTCATTCTTTATTTAATTTGGTGTTAAAACTACTGTATTCCAACTTCTTTATGGTTCATAGACTGAATTACTAGCCATAGATGCATTGAAATAAGCAAACAACACACGAAAAACAGAATCTTTCAAAAATAGAACAGTCTGTAGCAATCTGTAACTAACGCAAACTTTTGGAACTCTAAAAATCCTACCAAAATAGGAAATCCTGTAAAATTTGTCTGTTGAACATCAGCAAGAAGAATAAACGCAAAATCACGTTCCTGTGATTTAACAAAATTATATTCGTGCGCGCATAGTTTCTGTTTTTCAGCAGAATCAAATCAACTATCATCGTAGGTTATCCTATAGGTTGTACTTGGCACAAACACTAATTAAAAGATAAAAACACATCTAAACAGAGAGTAGATGCAAGATTTATTCCTAAACAGGAGAAAAAACAAAAAAACATAAAGAAAAAATTGGGCTGCCTCCCAACTAGCGCTATCGTTTAACGCCCCTAGCTAGGCATAAAAGCGAAGATAGATTTAACTAGTGCCATATTTGGCACTAGATTCATAAGTAGCACGCATGATAGATTCATAAGGTAATTTGACTTTCTTTCTTGTAAAGTGATCCATGCCTTTCTTTAAAGGAAATTGGAATCTAATGTTCCCTTCTTTCATATCAATAATCGCACCAATCGTTCTAAGGAAAGGTCTACCAAGAATAATAGGGCAAGAAAGATTGCAAATCTATATCAAGAACGATAAAATCTACAGGCACCAAATTTCTATTTGCAACTATAAGAACATCATTGATCCTTCCCATAGGCTTTTTAATGGTGGAATCCGCAAGGTGCAAATTTAAAGAGCAATCATCAAGATCATGGAAACCTAGAATATCACATAAAGTTTTCAGAATCATGGAAACACTAGCACCCAAATCACACAAAGCAAAACACTCATAATCTTTAATTCTAATCTTTATAGTAGGTTCCCACTCATCATTAAGTTTTCTAGGTATAGAAACTTCCAAATTCAGTTTTTCATCATAAGATTGCAACAAGGCATCAACGATATGTTTGGTAAAAGCTTTATTTTGACTATAAGCATGAGGAGAATTAACAACGGATTGCAACAAGGAGATACAACCTTTTAAAGAGCAATTATCATAATCAAATTCCTTGAAATCCGAGATAGTAGGTTCAATATTATTAGAAGTAGAAGATTCTCCAATCTCTCTTTTACCAAATTTAGCATTAAGATCTAAAGACTCCGAATTTTTGGGATGCCTTCTAGGCAAAGTTGATTCATCATCACTCCCATAATCATAAAAATTCATCTTGCAAAACATAGATCTAATCGGAGATGCATCAATAGCTTTAACATCCTCATCATTATTTTCATGTAGACTAGAAGAACACGCTTTTATAAAGCTTTCTTTTTTAGCACGCAATCTAGCGGTTCTCTCCTTGCACTCATCAATGCAAATTCAAATTACTTTGAGAGACTCATTGATATCATGCTTAGGAGAAGAAGATCCAAGTTTAAGAGAATTAACATCGAGCGAAAGTCTATCAACGTTCCTAGCCAAATCATCAACTTTGAGCAATTTTTCTTCAAGCAAAGCATTAAAATTCTTTTGAGAAATCATAAATTCTTTCACATTATTCTCAAAATCAGAGGGCATCTTATTAAAATTACCATAAGAATTATTGTAGGAATTTCCATAATTGTTAGAGGGATTACTAGGGAACGGTCTAGTATTAAAATTTCCTCTATAAGCATTGCTTCCAAAACTATTCCTACCAACAAAATTCACATCCATAGATTCATTATTATTCTCAATCAAGGAAGACAAAGGCATATCATTGGGATCAAGAGGAGTATTTTTAGTAGCAAACATCTTCATAAGTTCATCCATCTTTCCACTCACAACATTGATTTCTTCTATAGCATGCACTTTTTTACTAGAAGATCTTTTGGTGTGCCATTGAGAATAATTAGCCATAATATTATCAAGAAATTTTTTAGCATCTCCTAACATAATTTACATAAACGTGCCTCCCGCGGCCGAATCTAAGAGATTTCTAGAAGCAAAGTTCAAACCGGCATAAAATTTTTGTATGATCATCCATAAATTCAAACCATGAGTAGGGCAATTGCGAAGCATCAATTTCATTCTTTCCCAAGATTGGGCAACATGCACATGATCTAGTTGTTTAAAATTCATAATATCGTTCCTAAGAGTGATGATCTTAGCGGGAGGAAAATACTTAGAGATAAAAGCATCTTTGCACTTGTTCCAAGAATCAATACTATTTTTGGGCAAAGACGAAAACCAAATTTTAGCATGATCTCTAAGTGAAAATGGAAATAACTTTAATTTGACAATATTGTTATCCGTATGTTTCTTCTTTTGCATATCACACAAATCAACAAAATTGTTTAGATGAGTAGCGGCATCTTCACTAGGAAGGCCGATGAATTGATCTTTCATAACAAGATTCAGCAAAGTAGCATTGAGTTCACAAGACTCAACATCATTAAGAGGAGCAATCGGAGTACTAAGGAAATCATTATTATTGGTATTCGAGAAGTCACACAACTTGGTATTATCTTGTGCCATGGCAACAAGTAATCCAACACACAAGCAAACAGAAAAACAGCGAGCGAAAAAGAGAGGAAGAGATTGGGAAAGAGAGGGCGAGTAAAACGGCAAGGGTGAAGTGGGGGAGAGGAAAACGAGAGGCAAATAATGTAAATGCGAGGGAGATGGGTTTGTGATGGGTACTTGGTATGTCTTGACTTGAGCGAATACCTCCCCGGCAACGGTGCCAGAAATCCTTCTTGCTATGTCTTGAGATTGCGTTGGTTTTCCCCGAAGAGGAGAGGATGATGCAGCAAGTGTAGCGTAAGTATTTCCCTCAGTTTTGAGAACCAATGTATCAATCTAGTAGGAGGCTCCTCAAAAGTCCCACGCACCTACACAAACAAATTGATAACTCGCAACCAACATGATAAAGGGGTTGTCAATCCCTTCACGGCCTCTTGCGATCTAATAGAGAGATAATAATATATTTTTGGTATTTTGTAGTATAGATGCAAAAAGTAAAGATGCAAATAAAGATAGATTGAAAGCAAAGATGATAAGAGATAGACCCGGGGGCCATAGGTTTCACTAGAGGCTTCTCTCGAGATAGCATAAGTATTACGGTGGGTGAACAAATTACTGTCGAGCAATTGATAGAAAAGCGCATAGTTATGAGATTATCTAGGCATGATCATGTATATAGGCATCACGTCCATAACAAGTAGACCGACTCCTGCCTGCATCTACTACTATTACTCCACACATCGACTGACTCCTGCCTGCATCTAGAGTATTAAGTTCATAAGAACAGAGTAACGCTTTAAAACAAGATGACATGATGTAGAGGGATAAACACATGCAATATGATATAACCCCATCTTGTTATCCTCGATGGCAAAAATACAATAGGTGTCTTGCAACCCACTACAAAAAAAAGACACATCCGTGACATTTTGGGCCGAACGAATTTTTTTCTGTCATACATATGACACTTCTATGACGAAAATTGTGACAAAACCCGGTATCATCATAGATGTGGTGAGCTCCTACTTCTATGACAAAAAATCATGACAGAAAATGGGCTTTTCGTCCTGGGCGGGCCAGAGATGCAGCTGCATGACATTCTTTGGGCCGTCCATGACGGAAAAAAACGTGGTAGAAGCAAGGGGGAGGAAATTTCAGGGAGTTGCCAGTTACGGTGGGAGAGCGATGCGCGTTTCTCTCATACAGGTACGCGCGTGTGTGCGAGGCATTGGCTCTAACTGAAGCCTAGCGAGGCGTTGGGCTCTAACTGAACCCGAGCGATTGCACTGCAGGCTACGCGTTACTGAACCCGAGGGATCGATCGATGGCTGTTAACTGAACCTGATGGAGCGATTCCTTCGCTACTGCTGCTAAGTGAAGCCGATCGATTGGATGAACAGTGAGCGTTGCAGGGGGTTTGGATGAACAGTGAGCGGTGGCATTGCCTCTGGATGAACATGAAACCGTGGTGTGGAAGGCTGGATGAACAGTAGACGGTGGAGGGGTGGCCGTGGAGGGGTGGTTGAACAGGATCCCGTGGTGTGGAGGGCTAGATGAACAGTAGACGGTGGAGGGGTGCCCGTGGAGGGGTGGTTGAACAGGACCCCGTGGTGTGGAGGGCTGGATGAACAGGAGACGGTGGAGGGGTGCCCGTGGAGGGGTGGTTGAATAGTAGCCGGTGGAGTAGCGCGCGGTGGAGGCTGGATGAACAGGAGCCCGTGGAGGCTGGAGGAGGTCGACGGTAGCCCGTGGAGGCTGGAGGAGGTCGACGGTGGAGATGAGCAGTATCCCGTGGAGTCCCGTTTTGCGATACGCCACACCCCTCTCCCCCCCGTTTCGACCGTAGCGCTCTAACACAAGTCCGTTTCATCCGTTTTGCGGTACGCCACACCCCTCCCGATGAACAAGATCCCTGTTTCGACCATAGGAGGTCCGTTTCCTCTGTTTTGCGGTACGCCACACCTCTGCCGATCAACAGGACCCCCGTTTCGACCGTAGGAGGTCCGTTTCCTCCATTTAGCGGTACGCCAGGCCCCTCCCGATTAACAGGACCCCATTTCGAACATGGCCGGTCGAACACAAGGCCGTTTCCTCCGTTGTGTGGTACGCCAGGCCTCGTTTCCATCACCTGTTCCGTCCAAGCCCTCCCGATGAACACGACCACGCATTCCATTCTGACCCAGCCGGTTGTCTCCCCATGAACACAAAGACGACACTGTTTCTCCGTTCCGACCCAGCCATGTACGTATGCACGATAGGCGTTAGAGACCCTGCCCGTATGTACGTACGTGGCCGTATTTTCTTTCTTGCACCCTCGCCGCTGTACGTATGTGTACATGCTACGTGCGCGCCTCTACTACGACACGTGTGCGCCTCTACATCTACGACACGTGCATGCCTCTACATCGACCAGTATGTACATACACGTTCGCGACCAGAATGACAACGCTACGTATGCTTCGACCAGGTGGGTCCCGACTGTCAGGCACTTCCTTGCGTGCGAAGATGTAGCTGGTGGGTCCCAGTAGTCAGGGGGGCGAATCGTTTTTTTCCCGAATGCACTTCCTTGCGTGCGAAGGTGTAGCTGGTGGGTCCCAGCAGTCAGGGGCAAATCGTTTTTTTCGTGAAATATAGTGGGCCGTCCGGTGGGTCCCCGCTGTCAGGTGGAGGAACAATTATTTTGCGCGTAATAAGGAGGCACTTCCTTGCTGCGTCTGTGGACCCAGCTGTCAGCCTCTCCACGTACAGTCCACGTCCGATGGAAGCCGTTCCTTGACCACGTTGACCACGCCGCACCGAGAGCACCAGGGCGGTGGACGACGGTGAGGCCTAGGAAGGGGACGACACGGAGCCGGGGAAGACGCGGTAGTGGATGCCCATGCATAGAGGAGTACGAGGGTTCACTGGTTCACTGCGGTGTGAGGCTGCCGTCGCCGCAGAATAACAGGGGGTGAGGGTGAGTAGAGGGATGGCCTGGCCAGCGGTGGGAGTAGTAGGGGGCGGTGAGGCCTCCGCCGCATTGCAGCCGGCCACGGGAGGCAGGAGCACGAGGCACGACCGACGCTGGTTTGGGCGGCTAGAGCAAGAAGACCAGAGGTTGAAGAAGCACTACGGCCGTTGGATGGACATCGTACGGTCACTGGAGCTAGAATCGTGCATATTGACTAAGTTGACAAAGCCCTCCGTCCCCGTCAACTTAGTAGGCCCACAAGTCAGCCTTCCACTATACTGGGTCCCAGCTAACAGGGGGAGTATTCATTTTTTTGTGTGTAATAAGGAGGCACTTCCTTGCGTGCGAAGATATAGCTGGTGGGTCTGAGCTGTCAGCGGCGGTAACGTTTTTTTCGCGAAATAATGAGGCCCTTTCGGTGGGTCCCTGATGTTAGGTGGACGAATCATTATTTTTCCCGTAATAAGCAGGCATTTCCTTGCGTGCGGCCGTGGACCCAGCTGTCGGCCTCTCCACGTACAGTGCACTTCAGATGCATGTCGGTCGTTGACCATGTTGACCAGGCCGCGCTGAGAGCACCAGGGCAGTGGACGACAGTGAGGCCTAGGAAGGGAATGACACGGAGGCAGGGAAGACTCAACAGTTGTTTCCCACGCGGAGGGGAGTACGACTGAACGAGGGTTTACTGGTTCGTCTGCCGTCGCCGGAGAATAACAGCTGGTGTGGGTGAGTAGAGGGATGGCTAGGCCAGCGATGGTAGTACGGTGGGGCGGTGAGGCCTGCGCGGCAGCACAACCGGCCACGGGGAGGAGGGAGTAGGCAGTCCCGCCGGCGCTTGTTTGAGCGGCTGGAGCAGGAAGAGCAGAGATTGAAGAAGCACGACGACTGTTGGATGGCCATCCAACCGTCACTGCTTGTGCGTCCACCTTTTTTTAGGAAAGCCTCAAATCTATGGAAAACAGCATACAACCCATCTGCCATTATTTCTAATAATTTACAACCCATTTGCTAATTCTTAAGGTTTTTTTGGAGCCCATATTATTTTTGTTAGCATTAAAGCCCATATTGTGGCCACAGTTAAAAAATTATACGAAATTTTGCATATTTTGGTGCGGTCCGAACTATTTTTAATCCCGAAATTTCGACTCACATTCAAACTGATTTTAAAACTAAATGTATATCAATATAAAATCCAACAAATTCTCCACGCATAAAAATTAATGTAATTTAAAATCTCGAAATGAAAAAAAAGATATTTGAAACTAATTGCCGCTTTGATGTGTTTTAAAAATGTACAACCCATTTCTCATTACCGATGGGCCATTTTCTCGGCCAGCCGAATGAAAGCTCTCCTCGTCTTGAAAGATTTGTAGCCCAACACGCCTGACAAAGCGACTTACTTGGCAAATCACAAAAAAACTGGGCTGTGGCCATGGACCCAGCTGTTAGCCTCTCCACATACAGTACTCTTCCGATGGAAGTCATTCCTTGACCACGTTGACCACACCGCGCGGAGAGCACCACAGTGGTGGATGACGATGAGGCCTAGGAAGGGGACGACGCGGAGACGGGGAAGACGCGGCAGTGGAAGCCCGCGCAGAGAGGAGTACGAGGGTTCACTGGCTCGGCTGCAGTGTGAGGCTGCCATCGCCGCAGGGCCTGGCCAGCGGTGGGAATAGTAGGGGGCGGTGAGTCCTCCGCGGCAGCACAACTGGCCACGGGAGGCAGGAGCATGAGGCACGACCGGCGCTGCTTTGGGTGGCTGGAGCAAGAAGACCAGAGGTTGAAGAAGCACTACGACCGCTGGATGGACATCGTACGGTCACTGGAGCTAGAATCGTTCATATTGACTTAGTTGACAAAGCCCTTCGTCCCCGTCAACTTAGTAGGCCCACAAGTCAGCCGCCCACCAAGGTGGGTCCCAGCTAGCAGGGGGAATATTCATTTTTTGTGCGTAATAAGGAGGCACTTCCGGTTAGTCCGAGCTGACAGCGAGAGGGGGGGGCATTTTTTCGTGAAATACGGTGGCCCGTCAGGTGGGTCCCAGCAGTCAGGGGGCAAATGTTTTTTTTTTTCGCAAAATACGGTGGCCCGTCCAGTGGGTCCTTGCTGTCAGTTGGAGGAATCATTATTTTCCGGGTAATAAGGAGGCACTTATTTTTTTGCGGGTAAATCAGAGAGCTTTATTCAACAAAAGTGTTCCCCGGGCAATCAGCCAGAAGGCTGGTTACCAAAAAACTAGGGGTCTCCTCTAGCCAACATTCGGTCACATTCAATGTGCATGCACGTTTTGCACATAAATGTGTCGGTAAGTTTGCTGACCTTAATACATGTTGAATCTCAAAACAGAAAAATCACAACTAAGCTCTCCTATTTCATCTAGGATAGGAGCCACAACCGAACGTGAGTTGTGGCGTGTATGCCAGAGTTGCACTAACTCCTGACAGTCAGTCTCCATTATCACATGCGATACGCCTCGAAGTTTTGCAAAAAGTGTTCCTTCTCGCATTGATAGGGCTTCCATTATAAGAGGATCGGATATGCCACCGAAAGGCTTGCACCAAGCACCCAAGAGCGCGGATACGGACCGGGCTATGCCACCCGCACCTCCTCGACCTTCCGCCACATTGAGTGCTCCATCACATGAAATCTTGATCATACCTGGTTCCGGTGACGTCCAACCATGATCTGGTAGCACAGCTGCTTCGTTGTGGGGTAGCTCCAGCAGTCGTGGACCCAGCTGAGACTCTCCACGTACAGTATACTTCCGATGGAAGTCGTTCCTTGACCACGTTGACCTCGCCGCGTTCCATTGCATGCATGCATCCATGGGCGTGGTGCGTCCCCACTGTCAGCCTCTCACGTACAGTCATCTTCCGATGACTCTCGGTTGTTGACCATGTTGACCACACCGTGCCGAGCGCACCCAGACTGGAATAACCCGGAGATGGGGAAGACGGGGCAGTGGAGTCGCAGATGGAGTGGAGTGGGAAACTTCACTGGTTCGGGTGCGCGGCAGCACATCCACGGTGCCGCCCATGGGAGACAGGAGCAAGAACAGAGGTTCAAGAAGGAGCACAGCTGTTGGATTAACATCCAACGGTCCAGCTCCTTGAATCATTTGTTGATTAAGTTGACAAAGTCGTGCGTACACGTCCGCTTAGCAGGCCCACAAATCAGTCACCAAATCTGACGGGTCCCAGCTGTCAACGGGATGAATAATTTTTTTCGCAAAACAAGGAGGCACTTCTTTCCGTGCAAAGATACAGCCGGTGGGTCCCAGCTATCAGGTGGAGGAAACATTTTTTTCAGCTTAATAAGGAGGAACTTTCCTTGCATGTGACCATGGACCTCGTGGGTCCCAGCCGTCAGGCTCTCCACGTACAGTCCTCTTCCGATGACTCTCGTTTGTTGACCACGCCGCACCAAACACAGCGAGGCGGTGGACGACGGCGAGGCCCCGGATGGGAATGACTCGGAGATGGGAAAACGCGGCAGTGGAGTCGTAGATTGAGAGGAGGAGAAGGGTTATAACTGGTTCTGTTGCAATTCATATCAAACTCAGGTTCACAGGACACGTTCATATTCATAGCCAACATTCACTATCAACAACTCAAAAGATTCATATATACACAAGCTCAGCATATCTATGCATCCAAATGATTGATAGATCACATGACAATATTCATACATAATTCACAAAAAGATTCAGATATACACATGTTCAGTATGTTTATGCATCCAAATGATTGAGATCACATCCAATATGATCCATGGACGAACTTTAATTACCTAGGGTACAGACTGGTAAATGGTGTTCAATCAGAGGTACTTCTTGCTAAAATTAGTTCTTGTACGAGTAAACTTTCGAGTACATAAGAGGCAGCACAGACAATTTGAACTTTGCTTGTAAGTTTATCCTCAAATATTGGCCTCGTGCCGACGGAGGTTTGAGCAACTTGGCCACTACTTTCATCCAACTAGTTTACTGGCTCATCTTGGTCCTGTATCTCACCAAAATTCTACATTGCAGACGAGAAAGGAGGCGGTTGAGAAAATGAACCACCCAAATTTTTTGTGCAGTTCAACTGAAATGGAGCATCCTTGGTGTGCAGACTGATTAAGTCCCAGATGAATATACGCGTCAACCAACTTGTGTGGAATCTTTAGACTCCATGCCATATAGTTCACTAGCATATGTGCCGATAACCAAAAGGCACAAGTTGGGACCAAAGACTGGACTGCGTTTTTCTGGGCTATGCACCAAGCAATATTTTTGGCGTTCACTCTCCTAATACTTGGAGTTTGACAATTGGTTGACGCCGGTTGATACTCGAATGAATATAGGCACTTCTTGTCAACATCGATGCTTGTCTGAGTGAACTTTGGAGTACATAGCAGCAACATAAGTACCTGTCCATCTGATCATTTTGTGCAGTTCTACTGAAATCACCCGATGTAATGATTTGCCTGCGAGTTCAGGCTCCAAATTACTCCTTTATGAAATTGGCAAACAGTAGCACAATACCAAATTACCAATACATAGGACAGGCACAATAATCAGGATAAAGACCAGTACCAACCTGTGTGAGGTAGCATATCAATTACTATTTCCTTTGACTGGAAGCCGAGATAAGCCAAGCGACTGACCGCAAAGGAAGAAAGCAAGCGGAGATTAGCGACTGTCAGGAAAGGACGGAAGCTGTGTTGGCAATGAAGCACCCAAAGTTTTTATGCAGTTCCACCAAAATCAAGCATCCCTGTTGGCACATATATTGAGAGAGTGGGATTACTATAATAGTGGGACTAGTTGATGAAACATACACTAACAAATGGAAGCACCCTCATTATCTTAATGGGTAAAGTTAGCAACATAGTAGTCTTGCTTAAAGAGAGGTATTAGTTTATATAATCAGTGCCAATTAGCTCAACTCAACACTCATAAGTAGTAGTACTAGTAGTTAGTGTGTGTGTCTATGTCTGAGTACGAGCATGTACCACTACTACTAGTTACTACTGTAGTTTTTAGAGCAAATTACCAGTACATTAGCCTAGACTAAGTGGAAAAATTCCTATCCTATGCATCAAATGGCATCTCTTTCTGTATAGGAATTGAGATGCATCTCATCTCACTTCCTATGATTTTCATATTCCTATCCTATGAACAAAAGGAGGCTTCTGTTGGAGTAAATACTAGAGCTAGCAGTACTGCTAGTACAGTAGTTTTCTTCAAGAAGCGGAATTCAACGAAGTCATGATGGTTCCTTCGTCCGAGCAACTTCAAAGTGGGAAGTGGGCCTGTGATTTGACGGCTCATTAGTCATTGTTACTGCGCCGCGACGACCTGGGTGACTCTCCCTTGGAGTTCTGCGTGCATGGCAAGTGGACCAGGATTGTCGACGTCCCACATGTTGGCGAACGGAAGTATTCTTTCCGATATCGAGGAGCAAGGAAACCGTGTGGTATAGTATCACTGCTGATTGGTTCACAAAAAAAAATAGTATCACTACCGATTTATAATTATTTTTTATTTCTGATGAATGCTAGCGTTTCAACTCTTACGACGAATGGTGCCAAACACGGCACGTGCTGGATGTCCCACACGTCAGCGAATGGAGTGGGACATGAACAACGTGGTAGAGCCCGGCGTAAAAAAATAGCATGGTAGAGCGTCTCCACTTCTTCCACTTCTGGGTCGGAGACCACATGTAGTAGTACTTAGCTGTATGAACGATACAAAGTGCGACCTGGAGAGAAAGACACGTCTAGTTGGAAGGTCTCAGGGCATACACGTAAACAAATATAAAAGTTAATACGTGCCTCCAACTAATATAGTAGTAGTAGAGTACTTAGACACGTACTCCATAACATCACCGTGCATTGCACGTACAACATTTAGTGGTAGTACGTAGTAAGAGACAAATGCCGTCCAAGAGTTCCCTTCTCGAGCTACTTTTGGGTGTTTGGTAGAGTGTATGGAGGGTGCATGAGTCCACACTAGTTTAGCACAAATACACTACAAGCATGCATGAAGAGAGCATGCATGAAGAGGGGTGTTGAGTTGAGCATGCATGAAGAGGGAACAACTATGCTGAGATGAGAACGCAACCAAACACACCCTGTATGCCACGCATGTTCATACCATTTGTGCCTTTCTAATTCACTTACTGCGCTACATTACTCAAGTTCGTACGTCCACTCCTGGGTACATGTCCGTCTCGTAGTTCCAGTGCCACATGTTCTTCATATAGATGGAATGATTGTTGCATAACACGTGCGCCTTGATGCTAGATGTCTCGCGTGTTGGCAAAAGGATGAACAAAGCTCACGTAAAAAAAATAGAGTGGAAGAACATAGATTCCGGACGACCGATAAGGAGCAAGGAACCTCGTGGTGGAGCGTCTGCACTCATAATATTTAATATTATTCAGCGATATAAAATTAACCAATCATCTCAACACCGGACTGGAAGAGTACGAAACACGGCAGCCCAGTGTAGTTACATCATACACTAGTAGATGGCTAACCCACGCTATCACCATATTTCTTGGCTTCCATGCGACACCTATCTCTAGTAATCCAGCAGCCTGTATCGCTTCTCCCTCCTCGTCTCTATCAAAGTGCGGCGGGTTGGCGTTTCTGCCGTCTATTGAGGTCGGTTAACTATCACATGTTAGCGACATGCCAAGAGCATTCTAAAAAAAATTCCTTTCACGTTCCGTTTTCAAAAAGAAAAAATCCTTTCATGTACCAATTTTCCTGTATGCTTTGAGCAACTTGCATGTCCTATACTGCTCCTGTTTGATACTCTAACTTAGCTAAAGGTTAGACTAACTCATGACTAACCTTGAACTAACTGTAGCCAAAGAGGTGTTTGGGTGATAGGGTTAGATTGACAATAAATGCACTTCATGGAGAGAGAAAAGTAATTTTTCAGTGGTCCCAATGAGAACTATCTCCAGTTAGCACCTCTTGGGTGGGATAGTTTTTTTTGGTGGGTTCGGTGCAACTTGCTCCAATTTAAACCATCATGCTTGGATACTTTAGGGCTATTTGAGCCCCAACTAGCTCAAACTAACTCTAACCCATGGATCCAAACAGGGTCTATGGCCAGTCTCGACGCAAAGCAGTCACGTGCACCGGGAAGCGGCGCTCTCTCAGCCGTCGCGCCACTTCAAAGCCGGCGCCAGTGAGAGGTCGCCTCCGCTCTGGCCGGGCATTAATGCGGCACTGACACTCCAGGCGACGCTGACCGTTTCACGCGGGAAGCGCGCGCTGGCAAGGGAGTATATGTTTTGAACCGTTTCAGGTGTAGTAGTAATGGTAGTTTGCAAAACTACTCAATTATTGCACTGAGTTTCCTAAGAAATTGTGGTAAAAAACGTTACTCCACAGCCCGCTTCCCTTCTCCTTCCTACTCGTGATTTACGTGGCCATGTTAACGTGGTTGTGTCAAAAAAATGTCACTTCCTGCTCGTGATTTGCGTTATATAATTACAAGCAAGATTCTCGTGCATTGCACGGAACATCAATATGCATTTTTTTACAAAACACCTGTTGTGATTGACCCATGCATGAGTATTCCCATGTGTAAAAACTAATGATATCTCGAGAATTTTATCGGAAAACAGGTATCTCAAGAATGTCATCGAAAAAATGAAAGATGAGTGATAAGGCGAGGAGGAGTGGAGCGTGGTGGTGACTGGTGGTCGGAATGGGCGGAGGCATGGGGATTGACGGCGCCGGCAGGTGGCAGCGGCCACCATGCATGCTAGATTGTTCCAGAGACTTATTCCTTTTTTAATTGCTGAGCAATGAGATTGCGGGAGATAATGATGTGGATAGAGGTGCGGGTATCTTTTGTAAAATTATCATAGTTTGCTTCCTATCCGTCAGATATAGATCATATGGTCTGTATTACAAGATGGCAGGCACACCATCATCGCCAACTCGTTTTTTTATAAGGGTATACAGATGATAAGTTTGCTGACTACTAAAGTAGAGTGGAATCTGTCCATGTTATGCAAGTAAATAAAGGTGATTGTTTATCATACGGGTAAGGTTGGATAAAGGGTGGTAGGAACAAATGCTCTGCCTAGAGCATGTGTGTGTGAGATGGAGTCTTAGTGTGGTGTGTGTGTGTGAGAGAGAGAGAGAGAGGAGAGAGAGAGAGATGGAGTCTTAGTTTGTGTGTGTGTGTGTGAGAGAGAGAGAGATGGA
>NC_041391.1:568405879-568446454 GCF_002162155.2 Triticum dicoccoides
TAATTTAAGTGTGCATGGCTTCATCATAGAGAGGTGATGTGTATGGCAGAGGCCACCAACGATGGGGTGAGAGAGAGAAAATGCCCGTAGGAGGGAAGAGAAGGTGCGTGCGCGTGAGAGGAGTCAACATCGAGAGAATGTGTTTGTTCGAGAGACACCATGGAAGACTACTATATATCGATGGTGCATGTAGGCGGGAATTAAACAAAGGGATGGTCTTTTTGGTTTCGGGGATATAGGGGAAGAGCGAGAGGCGCGCGGGGCGGCGAGGGGGGGGGGTAGCCAGAAGGAGATTGTTAAGTGTGAGTGTGTGTTTTGTCCATCCAGGTGGAAGTTATGTGCACAAAAGAGGAGACCGATTCGGTGTGGCGTTAGGATTGAGGGTAATTAACTACGTATGGAGACATAGAGACCTTGAACGTGCATGTGTGAGAGGTAAACATGTATACGTGGGATGTGCGTGTGTGCGCGCGCACATGATCGAGATAAAAGAAAGAAGACATACGTCCTAAGATCAACGACATGGGAGAGACGGATTGGTATGACAATATGCATGCATGTGAGAATGCAGGGAAGAAGGCCCGACAATTGAGCATGTGTTTTTGTCTTTAAGAGATAGTGGCATGAGCTAGAGCATGCATCTATGGCGAGCAGAGGGGGTGAGGCACAACGATTGTGCAAAAGAGATCAACCTATAAATGCATATGTATGGATAGACATATATAGTGTGGGTGATCGGAAGCAAGACTTCGTGCGAGAAAGAAATGTTGACGGAGAAACTACAGATAGATACAAAGATGGAGATGCTAGCTAGAGAGACATCCGTTAGTTTGGGTGTCGGAGATGGCCGTCAGGTGGTTCAAAGGGTGAAGTTATATATGTGTGTGAGAGGGCACTTGACTGCATGCATGTAGAGAGAAACATATGTAGTGTGTGTGATAGGAATCAAGAGTGAGGGCGAGAAACAAGGTGTATGGAGAAACAGATAAATAGAAAGATAAAGATGCTAGCTAGTGTGCGCTAGAGATATGAGTCGAGTGGATCAGAAGGCTAGGTTATGTGTGTGGGTGTGAGAGAGATAGAGAGAGGGTGCATGTGAGTCACATACAAACAAATATCAGAGAGAAATGAGATCCAGAGAGACGGAGTTTTGTGTCTGCGAGAGAGAAAGATATTTCACAACGAGAGTGATTGCTAGAGAGACATATGAGGGAACGCGAGATATCTCTAGGGAGAGAGGGTGTGTTTGAGCGACATACAAGAGAACAATGGAGAAATATGAGACCCTGGGAGACAGAATTTGTGTTTGTGTGTGAGAAAGAGATATTGAAGAGGAAGAGTCGTAGGTTCTCATATGTAAGGAGCGAAAGACAACTCTGTATGAGGCATGCGCGAGTGGCACACATGGGAATAGTTGAGAGAAATGAGACCCCGGGAGACAAAGTTTTGTGTTTGTGTGAGAGTAAGAGATTCTACATGGAGAATCATAGCTAGAGACACATAGCAGGGAGCGAGATATACTTAGAGAGAGAGATAGAGTGATGAAGGTCGATGGAGAGAGTACCGTCAGTGTGTTACGAAGATAAAAGATCATTGTCGACATGCGGGTAGCACAAGAGATGCCCGAGAGACGATGAACGCGTATAGGTCCAGAGAGATAGTCCTATATAAGCATGAGTGATAGCTATATGAGACGAATATCTGGATTAAAGGGGATTCAAATATTTAAACTGGAGATCACGACATCGATAATATCATAACACAAATTGGTGTATCAAACATGCATATTCATTTGAATTTGGGCACACGTGTAATGTTATATAGTTTATAAATATTGGTGATCCATAGATTCTTCAATTACAAACAATGCATGGTTTATATGCAATTAGTGTCTAAACGGGATTACACTATATGTTGCGTGTGTGAAACACATTATACATGTTTGAGAAGTTAAAAAAAACCCGCATGAAACACACATTAATTCGAGACAGTTAGCGAGGAATGCATACATTGGATTTCAACATAAAGTGGTTTCAACTATTTGGAAATACAAATTGATGGATACAACCTTATGAATCTGAGATCATGCCATTTGTAAACCATATTTATGTATAAATGGTGTTGTGCTTTTGAAAGTATATATGTAAAAAAAATGATGTATATAGAATGTAATTCCAATTGAAAATGGATCCCGCTCGAAAAAAATAGTAGAATACAAATGGGATTCGAATTGAGTTGGCACGGTAAACGTGCACTGTGCAAAATTTGAACGAAGCGGGGAAAGTCGTAGTAACCGCCCGAAACCAAAATCTGCGAGATGGAAATCACTACTGCCTATCCCTGCCGCGCAAACCCTATATGTTGGATTTCTATAGGTTTCGATAGGGGTAGGTTTGTTATTTCACCCAAACATGACGTAACCGCCTCTCACCCGGATTCATGCACGGTGGGCGCCAAAACACAGTGTGCCCTCGGCCGAAATCGACTCCCTCCCCGATTCATGTTCATACACGGTGGGCGCCAAAAACAAACTCTCGTCGGCAAATATTTGGTGTATGCGAGATTACCGTCCTATCCCCAACCGACTAATGTTGCTGTGATGTAGTAGAAATTTGAAATGGGGGCTAAGTTTGTAAATGTCCTCGCATTCGAGACAAGCGCGCCCTGACTACATGGTTCCCCCCTTCCTCTCTACCTCCCTTTTTCCCATTCGTACTCAGTGGGCACCAAAACACCCTCTCCACCCCACCCACCTCCGTCCGCCACCGTCCGCCACCCCATCCACCGCCGTCCTCCTCCACCATGCCGGAGCTGATACCCCGATGCCGCCGTCCATTACAAGAGATCGACCTCTCTCATCCACGCCTTCGGACCGGGATCCTTGCATCCCGTCCTCTCGCTTCATCCCCGCCGTCGTCCACCTTGCCGACGCCGCTCCTATGACCGTCTTGTCCACCGCGCCCTGCCGCCACCATCTACCCTCCTAGATCTGCTTCCACGCTGCCGACAGCCATCGCTACCGCAGCACCATCAAATTCTCACCAGATGCATACACTGCGCCGCACCAGAGGCGGTACTCTTTTGTATCTGCTCAACTTATTTATTGCAGCAAGAAAATAGATCGCCACTGCTTTACTCCGATTTCTTGTCTTGGTTGCGAAGTTGCCTTTGTCCGGTTTGCACCTTCAGATCCGCCATGGCACGCTCAACACAATACTCCCAATGCTTATGGTTTTCCCCTTTTAAATTCCACACTAGTTAAATCACAGTAGACTAAATTTCAAAATTGGGTCAGTTGATTTTTCAGAGCTCGCCGGAGTTCGCCGGTGCGATCCAAGGGGCTCGGCTGGTTGTGGGGCCTCGCCGAACGAAGAAAACTCGACGCGGGTGGGGTGTGGGGGTGGCGGAGGAACACAGGCGGTGGGGGCCGGTGGTCCCGCCGGCGGCCCGTGCGGTGTTCTGTATGGGAAGAATCACAAACGAGGAAGAAGAAGGGTTAGGAGACGTAGGATCTTCATCCAACCGCCTGAAATGGTCGAGAGACAGCTGGGAGTTGCATTCTTAATGTGCTCTGGTTCATCATGTATGGGCACTGCGCAACTAACAGTTTATTATGCAAAATCTGCTTGCTCTTCTTTACCATGTTCGATAGTGCTGGCCTGTACGTGATCGATAGGCTTTCAATTACTAGCGGCAACACAACACCATATTTTCGAGCCAGTTCTACTTTCCCGATTTATATATCGTGGTTATGGTGGACCCCTGTTATGTACACTATGATCTGCCTAGTTGCTGTGTGCTCTTGTTATCATGGTTTGGCAATAAACTATCTATATAGTATATTATGAACCTATCATCTGCTAGCTATCCTTACTTCTGGAGCCTATTTTTTTGTGTACTTGTGCCAGATTATATAAATGCACACATGATATTACAGCACACATGAGCTCTCTCATCAGAATCCAGTGATAGCACATAAGTATTTACAGGGGCACCCCTATATTAGAATATCATCTGCATTACAAAGATAAACTCACAACTATTTATGTTTTCATTGTTCTCAGATATTATACACAATTACAGTGAATATCAGAATCCGTGCATCAGAAGAATATTGTGGAACCCGAGTCCACTGCAAAGATGCGCGAGAAGACAAGCTGGCGGCCCTCCGGGTGGCCAACACCAAGAAACACGACTTCAGGTCCTTTATGGAAACTTTCATTGCTGCTGCCACTCGGATCGCAGATGGAATTGATCTTGATGAGTTTGTTGCACCTTCCAGCCCTCCACAGGAGGGGTAAAAAACTTCTTTTAAGCTCGACGTTTTAAATTTGCCTCGGTATGCCGAGTGGAGTTGTAACCGATAAACCTTAACAGGCTTAGCGCCTGAGCACTTTCGGTTCCTTTAGGTATCGTTCCGAACTTGAATTTGATGTTTGAATATGATTGCTTTTGGCTTGAAATGTCTTTTGCAGGTTCAAAGCAAGACGCTCACTGCAGTCGACTTATTCCTCAATCCACTTAGGTGAGCGCTGGGCTGCAGCTAAGCCCCCGAGTGAGGGGTTTGCTCATCACTCAGTAGGATTTTTATATCTTAGGCGAGCACTGGGCTGCAGCTAAGCCCCCGAGTGAGAGGTTTGCTCTTCACTCGGCAGGATTTTTATATCTTAGGCGAGCACTGGGCTGCAGCTAAGCCCCCGAGTGAGAGGTTTGCTCTTCACTCGGTAGGATTTTTATATCTTAGGCGAGCACTGGGCTGCAGCTAAGCCCCCGAGTGAGAGGTTTGCTCTTCACTCGGTAGGATTTTTATATCTTAGGCGAGCACTGGGCTGCAGCTAAGCCTCCGAGTGAGAGGTTTGCTCTTCACTCGGTAGGAATTTTATAACTTAGGCGAGTACTTGGACTGCAGCTAAGCCTCCGAGTGGAAGTCTGGCTTACCACTCGGTAGGATTTTGATAACTTAGGCGAGTACTTGGACTGCAGCTAAGCCTTCGAGTGGAAGTCTGGCTTACCACTTGGTAGGATTTTTATAACTTAGGCGAGTACTTGGACTGCAGCTAAGCCTCCGAGTGGAAGTCTGGCTTACCACTCGGTAGGATTTTATTTAATCTTAGGCGAAACGGATTCGCAGCTAAGCCTCTGAGTGGGAGTCTGGCTTACCACTCGGTAGGATTTTATTTAATCTTAGGCGAAACGGATTCGCAGCTAAGCCTCCGAGTGGGAGTCTGGCTTACCACTCGGTAGGATTTTTATAACTTAGGCGAGTACTTGGACTGCAGCTAAGCCTCCGGGTGGAAGTCTGGCTTACCACTCGGTAGGATTTTTATAACTTAGGCGAGTACTTGGACTGCAGCTAAGCCTCCGAGTGGAAGTCTGGCTTACCACTCGGTAGGATTTTTATAACTTAGGCGAGTACATGGACCGCAGCTAAGCCCCCGAGTGGAAGTCTGGCTTATCACTCGGTAGGATTTTTATATCTTAGGCGAGCACTGGGCTGCAGCTAAGCCCCCGAGTGAGAGGTTTGCTCTTCACTCGGCAGGATTTTTATATCTTAGGCGAGTACTTGGACTGCAGCTAAGCCCCCGAGTGGAAGTCTGGCTTATCACTCGGTAGGATTTTATTTAAGCTTAGGCGAAACGGATTCGCAGCTAAGCCTCCGAGTGGGAGTCCGGCTTACCACTCGGTAGCATTTTATTTAATCTTAGGCGAAACGGATTCGCAGCTAAGCCTCCGAGTGGGAGTCTGGCTCACCACTCGGTAAGGATTTTTACAAACTTAGGCGAAACGGATTCGTGGCTAAGTCACCCACTAAGGGGAAAATTTTATTGGACAAAATAAAAAGTGACAAAAATTATGGAGGAACTATGACACTATTATTTCGAAATCCATGAACTACAGGAGTACTTTATTGCAACTCATCCGAGTGATAAACTTAATTGTAAAATGGGCGGAGTAGTTCCGCGTTCCAAGCTCGGGGCTCGTCGATATTATGTTCGACGTTATAAAGACGGTACGCCCCGTTGTGGAGAACTTTGGTGACGATGAAGGGTCCTTCCCAAGAAGGAGCTAGCTTGTGATGTTTCTTCTGATCCACTCGGAGAACTAAGTCCCCTTCCTGGAAGGCTCGACCCCTCACATTTCTGGCGTGGAAACGACGCAAATCTTGTTGGTAGATGGTCGATCGGATCAGAGCCATCTCCCTTTCTTCCTCTAAAAGGTCGACTGCGTCCTGCCGCGCTTGTTCCGCTTCTGCTTCGTTGTAGATCTCAACTCGAGGAGCATTGTGGAGGAGATCACTCGGCAAGACTGCTTCAGCTGCATGCTTGAGATCACGCATCAGTCGGGGTTTCAATCCCTTGAGAATCAGGCCATTGGCTCGCTCTGCTTGTCCATTCGTCTGCGGATGGGTGACTGAAGCGTAGTCGACTCGTGTGCCTTGAGAGTTGCAGAAATCCCTGAATTCCTCCGAGTCAAAGTTCGACCCATTATCCGTAATGATGCTGTGCGGGACTCCATATCTGAATATCAGTTCCCTGATGAAGCTAACAACAGTACCGGCGTCAAGGTTCTTGATTGGTTTAGCCTCAATCCACTTGGTGAACTTGTCGACTGCCACCAGTACATGCGTGAAGCCACTTCGACCTGTTCTCAAAGGACCGACCATGTCCAACCCCCATACTGCGAAAGGCCAGACGAGTGGAATGGTCTTCAGAGCTGATGCAGGCTTGTGCGACATATTCGAGTAGAACTGACTTCCCTCGCACTTATCCACTATTTCCTTTGCCATCTCATTCGCCTTTGGCCACTAAAATCCGGCTCGGTATGCTTTGGCCACGATGGTCCGAGAGGACGCATGATGACCACAGGTCCCCGAGTGGATATCATTAAGGATGATTCGACCTTCTTCTGGTGTTATGCACTTCTGACCAACTCCAGTCGCGCTTTCTCTATATAACTGTCCTTTGATTACGGTAAAGGCTTTAGATTGACGGACGATCTGTCGAGCCTCTTCCTTATCCTCCGGAAGCTCTTTTCTCAGGATATACGCGATATACGGAACTGTCCAGTCGGGAATGACCACCAAGACCTCCATGACCAAGTCGACCACTGCTGGGACTTCAACCTCAGTCGGATCTGTGGCACTCTTGGGCTGTGGAGCTTCTTCGGTGAAAGGATCTTCTTTGACTGACGGAGTGTGTATATGCTCCAAGAACACACCACTCGGAATGGCTCCTCTCTTGGAACCTATCTTTGCTAGATCATCAGCTGCTTGATTTTTCAGTCGGGGTATATGATGGAGCTCCAACCCCTCGAACTTCTTTTCTAGCTTCCTCACTGCACTGCAGTATCCAGTCATGGCTGGGCTTCTCACGTCCCACTCCTTCATCACTTGGTTGACCACTAAATCTGAATCGCCATGGATCATCAGACGACGGACGCCGAGTGAAATGGCCATGCGCAATCCGTATAAGAGGGCCTCATACTCTGCCTCATTGTTGGAGGAATCAAAGTGAATCTGGAGCACATATCTGAGCTTATCTCCTCTGGGGGAAACCAGGACAACCCTAGCACCGGAACCATTCAACATCTTAGAGCCATCAAAAAACATGGTCCAATGCTCCGAGTGAACTTCAGTCGGCTGCTGCTGTTCAATCCACTCGGCGAGGAAATCTGCTATTGCCTGGGACTTAATGGCTTTCTTTGCTTCAAACTTGATATCAAGGGGAAGAAGTTCAATCGCCCATTTCGCCACTCGACCAGTTGCATCTCTGTTGTGCAAAATCTCTGATAGTGGAGCGTCGCTGACGACTGTGATGGAATGATCAGAGAAATAATGAGCAACCTTCTTTGTGGTCATGTATATTCTATACACAAGCTTCTGATAATGAGGATATCTCTGCTTGGATGGAGTCAAGACTTCAGACAAATAATACACTGGGCGCTGAACTTTGAAAGCTTTTCCTTCTTCTTCCCGCTCGACCGTAAGCACCGTACTGACGACTTGTCCTGTGGCTGCGATATAAAGCAACAGAGGCTCTTTGCTGATTGGAGCAGCAAGCACCGGCTGGGTGGATAGCAGAGCTTTTAGCTCGGCAAACGCTGCATCAGCTTCTGGAGTCCACTCAAACTTGTCTGCCTTCTTCATTAGTCGGTAAAGAGGCAATGCCTTTTCACCGAGTCGTGAGATGAATCGACTTAATGCGGCCAAGCATCCAGTAAGCTTCTGGACATCGTGCACTCGCACAGGGCGTTTCATTCGGAGAATGGTGCCGATCTTTTCTGGATTAGCGTCGATCCCTTGCTCGGAAACGAGAAAACCGAGTAACTTGCCACCAGGAACTCCGAATGTGCACTTTGATGGATTGAGCTTGATATCATACCTGCTGAGGTTGGCAAATGTTTCGGCGAGGTCAGCGAGCAGGTCGGAACCTTTTCGTGACTTGACGACGATATCATCCATATACGCTTCCACATTCCAACTGATTTGAGTGAGGAGACACTTCTGAATCATTTGCATAAATGTGGCTCTGGCATTCTTGAGGCCGAATGGCATGGTGATATAGCAGAAGCACCCGAATGGAGTGATGAAAGCTGTTTTTACCTCGTCGGGTCCGTACAGATGGATCTGGTGGTACCCGGAGTAGGCGTCTAGAAAAGACAATCTCTCGCATCCCGCGGTCGAGTCAACAATTTGATCTATGCGAGGGAGAGGAAAATGATCTTTCGGGCAGGCCCGGTTGATGTGCTTGAAATCAATGCACATTCGGAGCGATTTGTCCTTCGTAGGAACCATGACGACATTAGCGAGCCATTCGGAGTGGTATATCTCTCGGATAAATCCTGCCGCCAATAGTCGAGCCACTTCCTCACCAATGGCTTTTCTCTTCTGGACGGTGGACCGCCGAAGATGCTCTTTGACTGGTTTTGCTGATGAGTCGACTCTTAGGCGATGCTCAGCCAGTCCCTTGGGAACACCTGGCATGTCAGCGGGCTTCCATGCAAAAATGTCCCAGTTCTCACGGAGGAACTGGATGAGCGCTTCTTCCTATTTCGGGTCGAGTGTTGTGGATATGTGGGTCGGGGCTGCATGGGGGTCGGTCGGGTGAATGTGAATAGGCTTCGTCTCACCGGACGACTGGAATGCAGATTCTGTGGTGGGTTTCTTGGAGCGCAGCAAATCACTCGGATCTGCGTTTTGCTTGTATTCTTCAAACTCGACCGCTGTCACCTGGGAATCAGCAATCTTTGAACCCTTCTGAAAGCACTCTTCTGCCTTTTTCCGATCACCGGTGACAGTGATTACTCCTTTGGGGCCGGGCATCTTCAATTTGAGGTACACGTAACATGGTCGAGCCATGAACCGTGCATAAGCTGGTCTCCCCAAAATGGCATGATATGCACTCTGAAAATCCACGACCTCAAACGTCAACTTCTCTTTGCGAAAATGTTTCGCATCACCAAACACCACGTCTAGAGCTATTTGGCCGAGTGACTCGGCTTTCTTCCCTGGTATAACTCCATGAAAGCTCATGTTACTGGTGCTCAGTCGGGACATCGGAATGCCCATTCCTTTCAGTGTGTCTGCATACAACAAATTCAGCCTGCTACCACCGTCCATCAGCACTTTTGTCAGTCGAGTGCCTTCGACAACTGGATCGACCACCAAAGCTTGCCTCATAGGGGTGGCAATATGAGTCGGGTGATCAGATTGGTCGAATGTGATGGGTGTTTGGGACCATCTCAGATAATTTGCTTTTGCTAGGGTAACCATGTTCACCTCGCGGTTAATGACTTTCAATCGACTCTTGCTTTCCACATCTGCAAAGATCATCAGAGTGGAGTTGACATGCGGATATCCTTCCTCACTGTCCTCCTTGTCTTCGGCCCTGTCCGACTCCTTTTCCTTGTCTTTAGACTGTTTTCCTTGAAACTGCTGGATCAGGAGTCGACATTGGCGAGTGGTATGCTTTGGGTAAATGATATTCCCCTCTTCGTCTTTCTTCGTGTGGATGTGACACGGCATATCCATCACGTCGTTCCCTTCTTTATCCTTTACCTTCTTAGGGTTCCAGGATCCTTTTGGTTTCCCTTTAAACTTTCCATGAGTCACGGCTAGAGCCTCTCCAGGAGCTGCCGGTTCAGCCTTCCGCTTCTGTTTCCGACTGGTGTTTCCCTTCTCCGACTGGCTCGGCTTGTGCTTGCCGCTTCGGAGTCGGTCTTCTTCTTCGCCGTTGGCGTACTTGGTAGCAATTTCCATCATCCGACTCAAGGTCATGTCTCTGGTTCGACCAAATTTCAAACTCAATTCTCTGTTCTTGACACCATCCTTGAAGGCGCAGACTGCCTGATGATCAGACACATTCTCCACAGTATGGTGCAAAGTGATCCATCTCTGAATATACTCCCTGAGAGTCTCATTGGTCTTCTGCACGCAGACTTGCAGCTCCGTCAATCCAGCCGGTCGCTTGCAAGTTCCTTCAAACGTTCTGACAAACACTCGGGACAGATCTTCCCAAGTGTAAATGCTGCTAGGAGGTAACTGATTCAACCACGCTCTGGCAGAACCTTCCAACATGAGGGGCAAATGCTTCATGGCCACCTCGTCATTCCCACCACCAATCTGAACCGCCACTCGGTAGTCCTCAAGCCAAGTTTCAGGCTTAGACTCACCGGTGAACTTGCTGACTCCTGTTGCCAACCTGAAATTGGGAGGAATCACTGCGGCTCTGATAGCTCTGCTGAAACATTCCGGACCAGAAACGTGCACTCGACTGCTCGTGGGTGCATCTCTATCGAGTCCACCTCGATGGGCTCTGTTCCGGTCGACCAAGCCTTGCACGATAATGGATCGCGCGTCGAAGCCTGGTTCTCTGGGGTCGATGGGAACTCTTCGCCCCGCACTAAGCTGACGCCTGTCATCTTGCTGCCGAGGAGCGTAAGACCCACCCCTCGGAGTGGAAGTGGGCACTCGACGCCTATCATCTCGGTCGTGTCGGTCTCCATATTGGTCTCGCCGATTCTCGCGCCCTTCACGCCACGGAGACGGTGGGCGCCAACTGTGAGCCGACTGAACCGTATTCGCAGCGACGGAGCGACTGTGAATTCTGTTGCGCGACTGCGACACGACTGAATTCTGATCTCCTGCTGCCCGGAGCAGATCCCTGATCTGCATCAAGCCTCTGCCAGCTTCCGACTGAGAGGGCTGGATGGACTCTGCTATACGGGTCGCAGCTGCTAAATTCTGGATTGGGGTTCGATATACCTGAGTCGGCGGGAAGAGTTGACGTCGATTGGCGTCGGGAACTCGTTGTCGCGCGCGCTCGTCGAGTGCTTGCTGAAGATTCTCCAGGCGAGCGCGTTCGGCCAAATTGGCCAAACGTGCCTCCTCCAAGGCGCGAGCCTCGGGGGTTTCTCCTACGATGGGAGTATGCAGGGTATCCATGTTCCTGCGGCAAAGTTCTTCTCTTTGCAGAGAGTCGAGTGGCTCGGGCTGGTACTCTTCGTGGTCTCGTGCGGGGTCGCCTCCGTCGCCTGCCCCACCATCACGGGCGAAGCCAGGGGGGCTGCAAGGCCCGTCGACCATCAGGATTTCCGCCGCTGGATCACTGCTATCGCATTCGGATGCAGTCTCTACGGAGCTAGTCGACAGATCGAACAGGCCGTAGAGAGATTCGTCGGGCTCGATTGCCGCAACTTGGGTGGTGGCCGTCTAGCGAGCCACCGCGTGTCTCACCCACCGCTGAAGCCTCGACCGACCCGAGCGCTTGCGCTGGCGGGAGACTGGGAGGGTGGTTGATAGGGGAGTCGACCGATATGGGGTCGACGGTTGCCGCAGCAGAACGCCGCGGACACATGCGCGAAAATGCGTCGCACCGCGGACGGGGAGCGCATCGACGTCGAGTGGAGCCTCCTGGAGCCAGGCGGAGTCGTCGGCGACGAAGGTGAGAGCACCGAGACGAATCTCTCGACCCTCGGCCAAAACTCCAGCAGCTACCATGATGAAAGTACTCGGAAGAATCGCAACTTCTCCACAAAATCGCTAAAACACCTGCCCCACGGTGGGCGCCAACTGTCGTGGATCTAAATCTGACAGTAGAGTGGGGGTAGGTATGGAGAGGCAAGGTCCTAGCTATGGAGAGGTTGTAAACACAAGAGATGTACGAGTTCAGGCCCTTCTCGGAGGAAGTAAAAGCCCTACGTCTCGGAGCCCGGAGGCGGTCGAGTGGATTGTGTGTATATGGATTACAGGGTGCCGAACCCTTCTGCCTGTGGAGGGGGGTGGCTTATATAGAGTGCGCCAGGACCCAAGCCAACCCACGTAATGAAGGGTTTAAGGTACATTAAGTCCGAGGCGTTACTGGTAACGCCCCACATAAAGTGTCTTTACTATCATAAAGTCTACTTAATTACAGACCGTTGCAGTGCACAGTGCCTCTTGACCTTCTGGTGGTCGAGTGAGTCTTCGTGGTCGAGTCCTTCAAGTCAGTCGAGTGAGTCCCTCGTAGGTCGACTGGAAGGTGATCTCTTCTAAGGGTGTCCTTGGGCAGGGTACTTAGACCAGGTCTGTGACCCTACCCTAGGTACATGACTCCATCACTGTGTGCGCTAAGTATTTCACCATGATGTTGGATGGGCCGGCTCGCACATGGCTAAAGGGATTGCCCCCTAATTCCATCAGATCATGGGCTGAGTTGAAGATGCATTTTGTCCAGAATTTCAAGGACGCATGCAAGAAGTCTCTATCGATTCTTGATTTAGACTCTTGTATCCAACGGGAGGACGAGTCAACCGCCCATTGGGTTCGCCGGATCTCGGCCATTATCCATTCATCAAAAAGCATCAACGCTGGATCGGCCGTCCTGATTTTGGAGAAAAATTGTGGGTTCATCCCCCTCAAACAGAAGCTGGGGTGACTCAAATGCCACTGCAATGACATGGGAGAGCTCATGGCGGCTCTCATCAAATACGCCAACTCTGATAATACTAAAGACCCTGAGTCTGATGAGGAGAAGGTTGGCAAGGGGAAGAAGAACGGCAATGGAAAAGGACAGCAACGAAATACGACGGTCAGAACCAAGGCAATAATGGTAAGCGCAAGCAAGCTGACGGTGGTTCAGATTTTGTGGCTAATACCGGTACGCAGAATAACAATCAGCGTCACAAGGGGAAATCGTCAATGCCCCGGTTTGGCGGGCCAAAGTTCAACCTTGAGGTGATAATGAATCAACCCTGCCCAAAGCACGGTTCTCAAGACAAACCAACTACTCGTTTATGGAAAGATTGTTTCATCATGAAGGAGTATAGAAATTCTGGCTTTTATCAGGACCATCATGACCCGCATGGCGGGTTAGGATCCGACTCTCACAGGCCCGACTTTGGAGGTGGTGGCTCAAACTCTAGATTTCAAGGACATGGCAATCAAGGTGGTTTTAATCAACAACCTGGTCAAGCTAATCAATAGCAGCAGTCCGGATATCAGAGTAATCCAAAGCAGCTGAATAGAGGCCAATATCATGTTTTTACCACGTGCTTGTGCAAGCGAGATCAGAAGGTTCATAAATGAGCCATGAGCGCGGATGAGCCGTCAATCCGTCGATACTTACGATGGTCAGAGCAGCCCATTGTATGGAGCCGTGAGGATCACCTACCCCAGGTTGACAACTCGGGTCAGCTAGCTTTGGTGGTTGCTCCTCAAGTTGGAGGTTACAAGTTCACGAAGGTGCTTATGGATGGAGGCAGCAGTATCAATATCCTTTATTACGATACTTTTTGCCGTATGAATTTGACTGACAAAGACCTTAAGCCATCCTCTACAGTCTTTCATGGGGTGGTGCTTGGTAAGTCGGCATATCCAATGGGTAAGATAGCCTTGGAAGTAGCTTTTGGCAATGAGCATGACTATAGGGATGAAACATTGATTTTTGAGGTGGTCAAGATCAAGAGCCCTTATCACGCCTTGTTCGGATGACAGGCTTATGCCAAATTTATGGCACGACCTTGCTATGTTTCTTTGTAGCATACAATGCTGGGTCGCAAGGGTACCAGCACGATGCATGGCGACATGAAGATAGCTTTGGAATGTGAAGAGGGGATGCTGCCTATGTTGAGTTTATTTGTACAACAGAGGAGTTGAAGTTCTACAAAGATAATGTTGACCCAGCGGATATGACTCCCTTGAAGAAGCCAACCACACAACATGACCCTTTGTTGAAGTTTAAATCGGCGGATAACACTAAGCAGGTTGATTTTGTCCCTGTCGATTCATCCAAACAGTTCACTATCAGTGCAAATAGGGATCCAAAATAGGAAAGCATGGTCATCGTGTTCATCTGTGAGAACCGGGACATCTTTGCATGGAAGCCTTTAGACATGCCAGGTGTACCGAGGGAACTCGCTGAGCACACTCTCAATATTGATCCAAAGTTTAAACCGGTCAAGCAATTCCTCTGTCGTTTTAATGAAGAGAGGCGCAAGGCCATTGGAGAAGAGGTGGCCCTGCTCTTGGCAGCCGGGTTTATTGTGGAAGTGTTTCATCCTGAATGGTTGGCTAACCCGGTGCTGGTACTTAAGAAAAATGGCACTTGGCGTATGTGTGTAGATTATACGAACCTTACTAAAGCTTGTCCGGCTGATCCTTTTTCTCTTCCTCGTATTGATCAGATCATTGATGCTACGATGGGTTGTGAGCATTTGAGTTTTTTAGATGCTTATTCTGGTTATCATCATACCAAGATGGCAGTTAAGGACCAGGAGAAGACATCTTTCATCACTCCCTTTGGAGCCTTCTGCTACGTGTCTGTGCCTTTTGGGCTCAAGAGTGCCCAGGTGACTTATCAGTGTTGTGTTTAGAATTGCCTCCATAGCTAGATTCGACGCAATGTTCATGCTTATGTGGATAATATCGTTGTGAAATCCAGGAAGGAGACCTTGTTAGATGATTTGAAGGAGACCTTTGACAACCTTCGGGTCTACAAGATGATGCTTAACCCGGCCAAATGTGTCTTTGGTGTGCCAGCAAGCAAGCTCTTGGGTTTTTTGGTCTCTGAGAGAGGTATTGAAGCTAACCTGGCGAAAATCAAGGATATCACTTCTTTTGCTAAGCCGACGTGTATTAACGGTGTCCAGAGTTTGGTGGGTCATATTGCGGCTTTAAGCCGGTTTATAAGCCACCTGGGAGAAAAGGCTATTCCTTTATACCAGATGATGAAGAAAACATATCACTTTGTCTGGAGTGATGCTGCCAATCAGGCGTTTGAGGCGTTTAAAAAATAGTTGGCGGAGCCACCGGTTCTTACAGCTCCTATTGATAAGGAGCCTTTCCCTTTATATGTGGCTGCTAACAGTAGAGCCATCAACGTGGCGGTTGTTGTGGAAAGAAAGGAATCAGGCAAGGAATATCCGGTTCAAAGGCTGGCTTACTATGTCAGTGAGATATTAATTGAATCAGAGAAGGTAGTTTATGGAGTGTTCATGGTTAGTCGCAAGTTGAAGCATTATTTCCTTGGTCATCCCATTACTGTGGTAAGTTCTGATCCTCTAGGGGATATTATTCAAAACATAGAAGCTACAGGCCAAGTGGCCAAGTGGGCCATTGAGCTTGGACCCCATGGTTTGAAATATATGCCTCAGACAGCCATCAAGTCTCAGGCGCTTGTGGATTTCATCAATGACTGGACAGAGTTGCGGATGCCTGAGGAGAAGCCTGATAATACGTATTGGACTATTCATTTTGATGCATCCAGGCAGTTGGAAGGCTCGGGGCTGGGGTTATTTTGACTTCTCCACAAGGTGACAAATTTTGTTATATTTTAAGGTTGATGTTCCCTTGTACTAACAAGGCATATGAATATGAGGCCTTACTCCATGGTCTTCGGATGGCCAAAGAGATGAACCTAAGCCGGGTCAGGTGTTTTGGCGATTCAGATTTGTGGCTCAGCAAGTATCAGGAACTTGAGATTCCAAAGACCCACTCATGGTGGCTTATAGCCGGGCGGTTGATGGTATTACTAGTCATTTCAAAGATTATCAAGTGGAATATGTTGATCACAGGAAAAACGAGGCGGCTGATGCTTTAAGCCGGCTAGGGTATCAGCATAAGCCAGTGCCACCTAATGTTTTTCTTGATATACCGAATAATCCTTTAGTTAAATTGCCTACGAAAGAGGATCTTGCTATTCCTGACCTGGAGGCACAGTTGGTGGCGGCTCTTCATGTTAATCCTGATTGGACAGTTCCGTATTTGGCTTATATGACCCGTGGTGAGTTACCTGAGGATGAAACTTTGCTCAGACAAATAACCCGGCGGTCTAAGTCAATGACCATTGTCAATGGCAAGTTACACCGTTGTAGTGTCACTGGGGTGTTCCAGTGCTGTATTTCTCCTAAGGGTCGTGAGATTCTAAGGGAGATTCATGAAGGAGATTGTGGCCATCACGCCGGTTCTAAGTCTCTCATGGCCAAGGCTTTTCGTCATGGGTTTGTTGGCTCACGGCTCATGCTGATGCAGAAGATCTGGTTAGCAAGTGCGGCGGTTGTCAAAATATTTCCAAATGGGCTCATGTGTCGGCTCAAGATTTGAGGATGATTCCAATAACTTGATCGTTTCTAGTCTGGGGGCTGGATATGGTTGGACCTTTCAAGACATCCAAGGACAAAAAGACCCACCTTTTGGTGGCGGTTGACCAGTTTACAAAGTGGGTTGAGGCAGAGCCGGTCAGCAAGTGTGATGCGGCAATGGCGGTTCAATTCATTAAGAAGGTGATTTTCTAGTTTGGCTACCCTCATAGCAACATAACTGATAATGGTACCAATCTATCTAAGGGTGCTATGAAAGAATTTTGTCAACGAGAGCATATTTGTCTTGACGTTTCATCCATGGCTCACCCCTAGTCCAATGGTCAAGCTGAAAGGGCAAACCAAGAAATATTGAGAGGTATAAAACCCGGCTTATGGTCCCTTTGTAGAGGACGCCAGGTTGTTGGGTTGAGGAGGTACCCTCAGTGCTTTGGAGTATCAATAGTACCCCCAACAGATCCAAAGATTATACGCCCTTCTTCATGGTTTATGGAGCAAAGGTTGTCCTTCCCAGTGACATTCGACACGACTCGCCCCGTGTGGCGGCTTATGTTTAAACTGATAACGAAAAAGCACGCCAGGATGATCTCAACCTCCTGGATGAGGAGCGTGACCCTACGGCGGCTCGTTCGACAATTTATCAGCAAGATCTGCGTTGTTATCACAATCAATGGGTTAAGACCCAAACCTTTCAAGAAGGCGATTTGGTGCTCCGGCTCATTCAGGATCAAATAGATATGCACAAATTATCCCCACCTTGGGAAGGACCTTTTGTGGCCAGCAAAAACCTGAACAACGTGTCATACTATCTTATTGATATTCAAGACCACAAGGACTCACACACATCGGAGGGGGAGACCCGCCGGCCTTGGAATATTGCTCATCTTCGGCTTATTACACTTGAGCCACCAACTCTTGTGTTGTACATACTTTCATTAGTGTATATATTATGATTAGTATAATAAAGCCGGCATCCCTGATAATTCAGGGCCTCTGCCATTTCATTTTTGAGTATCTGAGTCTTTATCACCAATTCATAAGATCACTTGGGGGCTTCTTTCCCAAATTATAGGTTACCAAAGAGAACTTGCTGCAGTCCGCAGTTCAAACATAGGTATCCTGCCTTGAGGGCTCATTATTGGTCACTTGGGGGCTTCCTGCTCAATGAACATAGCTATACTTACCCTATTGATGGGCTTATATGCCAGGTGTAAACACCAAATTCTGGGTTATCCTGCTTTTATGTCCTTGTCACTCCGCCCAGGTATGTGACAACCTAGTTTTTGCCTTCTCTCTTTTTTCGGACTTCATTTGCTTCTGCTTTGAATTTTGGGGTTTTTGAATCAATTCATATGGACTTAAACACTTGGGCATGTCTTTGATTTTCACCCAAGTGACCCATCCATCTCTAACTCATCATTCTTTCTCTGAAAAATCCCAAAATGACCCAAGGAATATGTTTCATAAAGGAAAAATATTCATTTTCTTCTTTGAAATTCAATTCAGAAACTTGTGCTCCAAAGCAACCCTCATTTTTATTGTTCCTAAAATCCTGAGAAAATTCCCAAATATTATTTGAACCCTAGGGCACCTCTCTGAGCAAAAATATTGCATAACTTTTAGGAATATTTTTGCTACAAAAAATCATTTTTGTTCTGGACAGAATAGGCACTTTACACAACAAGTATATTTTTCCTTGACCCAATGAGGCTGATTTTTCTTGAGCTTCATTACCCTCATATGTAACCTCTAAACCCCAAAGCTCAGCCCTAAACTCTTCCTAGATCTCTCCCAGTAAACCTCACAAGTTACTGTCCAGAAACTTACCAGGAAGAAACCCACGCACACAGAGCACCTGTGATCAACTCAAAGCTTTGGAACATCTCAAACCACCAAGGAATACACGCCAGACATGAAATTAATGCAAGGCACGACATGATGCCAAAGTTCATGCGGTGACGGCGTTCGTCCAAGAGTGCTGGCATGCCGACGATGCGCTCTGCGTTGTGCCCGAGCCTCTGTTGAGCTCGTGCTCGCTTTCCAGCCCGTCGCACCTTGCCAAACTTCGCCACAATCGCCATCCCGACTCCATTAACTCTCCCCTGGCGCTCGCCGATGCCGGAGCTCTCCGCAGGAGGCACGGGCATGGTGCGGCCAAGCATACAGTGTGCCCTTGCCACTGTGCTCGTCGCCACCCGCGCTCCGGTGCTAGTCTCCGTCCTCCCACAGTGGCCGCGTGAGCTGCCTCGCCTTCTCCCCCTTTCGCTGACGCTGTTCATTGTCAGGCGCTGCTTCTAGAGAACTCTGCCGGAGCCCGATCCCCCTCCTCGCTCGAATATAAATACGGCCCTTCCCAGCCTCTTCGAGCATCACCACACACTCACCCAGCCCCCACAAGCCCGTAGCTAAGTCGCAGCACGGCCGAGCAGGCCTCTGGCCGCCGCCCCGACCCGAGCTCACCGGCGATCCCCCGCAGCTCCTCCTCCTCACTTTGGTGCCTCTCGATCTCCATCCACTCCTCAGGCGACCCTCTGGTGGTTCACTGGCCCCGTCCGACCCCGTTGGAGCCCCTGGTGCAGCCCCACATCACTGTCATCTTCAACTCCTGCAAGCTCCACGTTCTGCAGCTACTAGAGAAGCTCGTTCTGACTCCGTCTGACCACCTCTAGCCAAACCACGGGTACAGGCAGGTGCGCCTTGACCCCTCTCTCTTTCTATCCCTCTGGATTTGGCCGCCGAGCACTCCACACCGAAGAACGCGCCAGCGAAGCGCCGCCGTCTCTGTTTCTCTTTCTCTATCTCCCCCGACCTGACCCATGGGGCCTGCTGTCAGCCTCATGCTCACACCCGAAGTGGTATGCGTGGTGGCGTATTCCTGGAATATGCCATCTACGTCACCCTGGTTTTCTTTTTATTCAAATTTAATCAAATTTTGACCAGAAACTTTGACCAGCTATAACTTTTTAACCATAAGTCCAAATGAGTTGATTCTTTTTGCATTGTGTTCTTATTGAAAAGATCTAGCAGCACACCAAAAATGATAATTTCCTCTATTGTCTAGATTTTCTGGTGATTTTAGTAAGTGTTCTTGATATTTTATTTTTGTGATTTTATTTGTTTTTAGTGGGAGAAGCTTGTCTTGAGAAGGACCAGGAGGAGTGTGAACCTCCTCTGAACTAAGGCAAGCCACACCAATATTTTCATGGTGTCATTGCAATATTCATGATTTTCCAACTTGAAAATGAGTTATTTCATGCATATAATCATTTAATGAATAATCACTGGTACGCGTCGGTGCTATACAAATGGTTTTTAACCCCTTTCCGTGACGGCGTTCGGAACCGTCACCTAGTGAGTGACTGCTATAGGGGGGTCCTTCCCATATGACCCAGAAACCATCGGGGATATGCCCTCCTGGCACTCACGCTCGACAAAATGAGGTCGTGTGCGACCGACGAACGACAAAATACGGTTATACATATAGTAGTGCTAAAAAAATACAATTATACATGCGAAATCGTTTCTATTCGTATATACATCCCACACAGTCACTCCAAGGAAAACGTTTGCGCAAGGTGGCATAACGCAAATAGTTTTCAAGAGAATGTCGTGTGTGATTATTCATTGATCCAACACGGTTTATTCCTAGAAACTGTGTGCGTTGCCTGAGGTCATCGTCCATGGCGTTTTCTCAATAACCGTTTGCAATAGGAAAACCCAATTAGCAGGCTAATTGCCCTAGTATTTATAATCCATTTATTAATCTAATTGACATTCATATTAAGCACATAATATATTTTATTTCTATATTAAGGAAGCATGATTTCATAATTGAAGTACATCCGAGTACAACATGATATGGCTTCAGCACTCAGCTACCCCATTACACAACTGCACCGGCACCAAGTTTCACATGGAACATCTAGAACCTTTCGAAATTAGCTTCATAGATGGTACATAGACATATGCATCTCATCTGGAAAACTGCTAAAGTGGAAGGCGAATATTGAGCCTTCATTGATGTTGAAGGTCTTTGCAAATTTAGGCCAGTGCCTGTAGATGATTGACTGTCCATCCTTCGTCCTCTTCAGGAACACTTCAATATTGAACCGTGGGTGTTGTATGAAAACTTTCCTCGCCTCCTGACCATAGAGGTGGTTTGAGAGGTAATCATCAGTGAATTGCTTTGGAAAGGCCTGAAAACAAGAATGTGCATAAATATATTCTCTATATTGGAAATGGGGCAAATGAATAAAAAAGGCAAGGTATAATAGTATACAATAATAGAATGTAGCCACAACAATTGAACATCGCATTGCGGAATTAAACCAAGCAGTTAATTAAACAACACAACAAATGAACCAAACGTTAACTGAGCACCACATTGCACAATATAACATACTCCTAATAGAAGATCAGACATTTAACCAAACCAAGCATGCTTAACAACTTGGAAATATAGCAATTGTATTTGTTTCTCATGTATTTAGTACAACCAAGTTCGATTTCTTTCTCACATGGTATACAATAACAGAATGCACACACAACAATTGAACATCGCATTGCAGAATTGAACCAAACAGTTAACTAAACACCACAACAAATGAACCAAACATTAACTGAGCACCACATTGCACAATATAACATACTCCTAATAGAATATTAGATAGTTAAGCAAACCAAGCATGCTTGACAACTTGAAAAATTGCACCCTAAAGAATTGAACATCACATTTGCAGAATTGAACCAAACAGTTACTGAACACCACATTGCACGACATATAGAACATATACACTAGAGCAGAAGATTGCATGGTAAAATTAGATAGTACAATTCACTAGAATTTGTGAAGGAAAGGCAGTAGCTGGCAAACTGAACATGGGTCCTTATAGTGAGCTAATAAGACAAGCTACTCATTATCGGAGATATCGATGATGATTCGCTCCTTGGACATGGAAGAGGGTGAGGCCTCCAAATCGTGGGTGCCCTTGTCGTAGTGGTGAGTTGCCTGAGCCACTCCGGGCACCAACCTGCTGGCTCTCGAGATGAAGTAAGCACATGCACGCTAAGAAAACACCTCATAGTCTTCATCGAAGGCACCGACGGTGGCCTCGAGAAAACATCATGAACTATTGTTTAAAGCAGCCAACCGCGCCGCGGCGTCGGTGCGCGAGGCGTCGATGGTGGCCTCGACGGCGAGGTACTCCTCCAAGATCTGGGAGTCGGCACGAATGGCAGCCATCGCGACCTCATCCGCGCGTGCGGCCACGATTTGCTTCTCCGCTGCCAAATGCTCCTTGAGATCCTAGCTATACAGCGTGCAGCATGGCTTAGGGCGGCGCTTATTTGGTGGAGGGGTCGGTGATTTGGGTGGAAGGTGTCATGCTCGCGCCGGCGGTCGGGGCATGTGGGATGTCAAAGGAGGAGGAGGATGGGGGGTCGGGTGTGGATTACCTGCCTGGATAGGCGAGGCCAAGCAGTGTGAAGGAGGGTCGCCGGCGAGGAGGCGGTGCTGCAAGCATGGAGTGAAGGTTTCAACTTGGAAAGGAAGGTGGAAATAGGGGAGATGTGGCTTTTGCTAAGGGGGAGGGGTGGGGAGGTAGATATTTGCGTGGAAGCCGAAAATTTGGAATCGCTTCAGCAAAAAAATGGGCACGCAATGTGTCATCAGACATGGTCCCTTATTCAGAGTGGGCTGTGTACTATAGCCGTTGCAACTTCTCGCGTAAGCCATAGGCATACTATACACCGAAGGTGCTCCAGGATATTTTGTACTGCATCTCACACGGTTGGTGATAATAAACTGTGTGGGATCTACTTGATTTTTCATCTTCATTTGAATTACATAATGCGGTCGTAGCTGCAAAGGATGGTGCTTGAATTGCTAGAACTTCTATCTGTAGTGAACACGCAACTATAGGTGTGTCTTCAAAAAATTCAGAATTATTCAGGGTTCGTTTGGACATTTTTATACGGTAACTTGGTTTTCTAGGCATTTCAGGTGCACAATTCAAAATTAAACCACGTGCACATGCTCCAGTGCACCAAAATGGGTTGTAAAGTGATATATGTGTCCATGGGTTGATGCTTACGTCCCATTCAAGAAATGGGGATGAATTTCAAACACCACGGCACCGTGGCTCTCCGGCAAACGTTGAGGTGCTTGCTTTTGTAATTCTAGTAAATACAAAACTCATCTGAAATTCATGAACCTTGGCATGCTATCATGGAACGACATCACTGGGGTAAAAAAATATTGTCCCATTTGGTCCAGGTTATGGTATAAGCTTCTCGCAAACCAGAGCTTCTCTCACAACAATCATGATGGTTTCGGTAGGGAACGTTTCACCTTTCTAGATGAAATGATATCCGTTGCCTCTTCTTGATTTCAATTTTTTTTCCTAGTGTCAACATAGCCAACAGGAGTGTGTGTCAATTTTTGGGATTTTTCGGGGTTCGCTTGGACATTTTTATACATTAACTGAGTTTTCTATGCATCCATGTGCATAATTCAAATTTGAACTACATGCACATGCTCTAATGCATATAAATTAGTTGAAAATTCAAATCTATGTCATTGGTTGCATGCTTAGGTCCCATGCAAGAAATGAGAATGAATGTCAAACACCCTGCCACCGCCACTCGGCCGCAAACATTGAGATAGATGGTTTTTAAATTCTAGTAAATCCAAAGCTCGTGTGAAATTCATGAAACTTGGCAGGCTGTCATGGAGCGGCATCAACATGCCGTGGTAAAGTTTTTGTTGCATTTGGGGCAGGTTTGGGGATATGCTTCTCACAAACCAGAGCTTCTCACAACAAGCCCGATGGTTTCGGTAGGGAACGTTTCACCTTTTTGGACGAAACGATATGCATTGCCTCTTCTCGACTTCAAGTTTTTTCCTAGTGTCAACATAGAACAACAGGGGTGTTGTGTCAATTTTTGGGGGGTTTTTGGGGGTTCGCTTGGACATTTTTATAAATTACCTAAGTTTTCTATGCATTCATGTGCATAATTCAAATGTGAACTACAGGTACATGCTCTAATGCATATAAATTGGTTGAAAATTGAAATATGTGTCCTTGGTTGCATGCTTAGGTCCCATGCAAGAAATGGGAATGAATGTCAAACACCCTGCCACCGTCACTTGGCCGCAAACACTGAGACACCTGGTTTTTAAATTCTAGTAAATGAAAAACTCGTCTGATATTCATGAAACTTGGCATGTTATCATGGAGCAGCATCAACATGCCATGGTAAATTTTTTGTCCCATTTGGGGCAGGTTTGGGGATATGCTTCTCACAAACCAGAGCTTCTCACAACAAGCCTAATGGTTTCGGTAGGGAACGTCCCACCTTTGGGGAGGAAACGATATCCATTGCCTCTGATTGCTTTCAAAAAAATTCTCGTGTCAACATAGAACAACAGGAGAGTTGTGTCAATTTTGGGATTTTTCGGGGTTCATTTGGACATTTTTATGCATTAATTGAGTTTTTCAATGCATTTATGTGCATAATTCAAATTTGAACTACATGCACATGCTCTAATGCATATAAATTGGTTGAAAATTCAAATATGTATCCTTGGTTGCATGCTTAGGTCCAATGCAAGAAATGGGAATGAATGTCAAACACCCTACCACCGTCACTCAGTCGCAAACATTGAGATACCTTGTTTTTAAATTCTAGTAAATCCAAAACTCGTCTGAAATTCATGAAACTTGGCACGCTATCATGGAGCGACATCGACATGTCATTGTAAATTTTTTGTCCCATTTGGGGCAGGTTTGGGTAGATGCTTCTCACAAACCAGAGCTTCTCACAACATGCATGATGGTTTTGATAGGGAACGTCCCACCTTTGGGGACGAAATGATATTCATTGCCTCTTATTGCTTTCAAAAAAATTCTCGTGTCAACATAGAACAACATGAGTGTTGTGTCATTTTTTGGGATTTCTCGTGGTTCATTTGGACATTTTTATGCATTAATTGAGTTTTCAATGAATTTATGTGCATAATTCAAATTTTAACCATTCACGTGACGCCACGTGTCTTGGTTTTAATGGCTATAGGTTTTAGGATTTGTGCATCTCTTCAACGCAAACGGTTCTTTTGGATGACCCATGTGCAACCACTTACAAACAATTTGGTAAGATTTGCATGTCATATTGGGCATGTTTCTATTTATCAAACTGGAAAGATTGACATTTGTTGATCTAGTAACATTGCCATTTGTCAACCTTGTAACTCTGCGATTTGTCAAAATATGAAGCTAAAAATCACTAGCAATATTTAATTTTTGCAACTAAAATTCAGTAATTAAGCATAGATGGAGGCGAGGAGGCGTGTTCAGTCGGGCGTGCAGCGAGCAGTGCAGTACTATTCAATTTGACAGTGGGCGGCGCAGTTCCCGATACGGCTTTAATGCAGACGAGGGAGAGGGTAGCAGTTCCCAAAATGTTGAACAACCAATGATGCATCCTCCTTCAATTAGCATCATGAATGCATGAGGGAAGTAATGGGAGGAGGACCAGGAAAAGAGGCAACACGATGTGAATGCAACGCAGTTTGCACTCATATAAAGGCGCCCCTCCATTCCAATGCATCTACCAGTTCATACGCACCTAAGCATTTGCCTAAGCACCTACACCAAGCGCAAAAGTGCTCACTCCAGACCCATGGCGGTGATGCGCGCGAGCAGCCAGCGGCTGTGCCAGACGGTCCAAGACGCCGGCCTTCGGCATGGCACCGAGGATCGTCTCCAGACGGTGTTTGTGACCGGCTGATGGATGGCCGCCATCGACGCCAGCTACGACTCTCAGTTGGACCAGATGATCATTGCCACCACCAACAAGTTCACCATCGTCAAGAAGCTCGTGGACGACATCGCCGTACTCCTCTAGCCCGCGCACCCGGGCTCATCATTGCCTACCACCCTAATCGGCCTCCATGGTCGGAACCTCTTTCGGGCACTGGTGGCCCTGCAACTGCCCGCCGACGCCATGAAGAATGTCCACCTGGAGGTCGCGCTCGCCGTGAGGCACCTCACCATGCAAGAATTCATCGACCTAGACATCCACGCGTACGAGAAAATTGTGTACATAGGTATCTAGAAGGTTAGTGAGGACGCTATGACGTTGGCCTTCTTCAACCGGCTGGAAGCCTTGGATGCATTTGTTGAGAAGCACCTTGACCTCGCCACAAAAGCCGCCGCTCCTTAGCCGCCGGTCAGTGTCCTGGCGCACTGAGTTGAGGAGGAGGAGGTCTTACATTGATGGATGCATCTTTCTTCTTGCCTCCTTAATTCTTATTGTGCTATTCAATTCTCGTTCCAGTCAATACAGACATGTGTGATCCCTTTGCTTAATTATATGCATCACTATAACTAGTACTCCATCTGTCAATTTATAAGTTGTGCTGCCAGTGTTTCGGACTGGCGCATGACACAATAAGCACACCCACGTTGACACATACAAAGAGGACATCCAGCGGTTCCAATGGCGATTTGTCAAAATATGCAGCTAAAAATCACTAGCACTATCTAAATTTTGCAACTAAAATTCAGTAATTAAGCATAGATTTCATTCATAGATTAAGTAGTCGAGCTTAATTCATACAAGAAGTTCAACTGCTATATCCATATATATATATGGTTGCTCGCCGTTAGGCGCCTCGGCGCACTCTGCTCGTGTCCGTCGGCGTGCCCGAGTTGTGGACAGCTTTTCCTTGCGTGTTCAACTGCTATATGCATATATATGGTTGCTCGCTGTTGAGGTGACTGCGGAGCGCTCTGCTCATGTCCCTCCGCGCGTGCTCTGCCAACGGTTGGGCCTACGCATGATCATGTCGGGGGCCCCATATGCATGCGGTTGCACCGCGTGTGTTGCCACACGATGCAGTTATGTGCGGCACGATGGAGTTACACGCTGCGAATTAGAACATCCATTAGGGCGTGCCGACCAGCCTCCCCTTTAATTCCTGCGGCCATTATAACCTTAGTCTCTTCAACCTTTCGATCGTGCCCCGCAACACAACAAGCACACCCACGACAACACATAGAGAGGGGATGTCTAGCGGAGCTCCAATGGAGTTCGGCGAGCATAAAGTGGAGACCCACGCAAGGGAGACGGATCTCTCGATGGTGTACACCATCGACCCGGCCGTGGTGGACGACTACATCAACACCATTGAGAAGTTGCTTGTTGGAGAAAAGTACAAGGTGGTCGGCATCGACCTCCAGTACATCGCCGGTCGTCCCGACATATATCAGAAGGTTGCTGTCACCCAGTTGTGCGTGCGCCATCATGTCCTCATCTACCACTACTGCATGGCCAGAGAGCCTTGCGACTGTTTCAACAGGTTTTTCAATAGCACCGACTACAAGTTCGCCACGGTGGAAAGCACCGATGATGTAAAAGCGCTCAGTGTTATGGGCTTGAACTGCAAGAACCTTGTCGAAATCCATGACTACTACAGGGTCTGGGGAAGCACGAAGAAGGATTCCCTGGTCGAACTCGCCTCGGTCATCATCGACCCCTACTACAAAAATATGAAGCAGGATGCCTAGAGAACAAGTCATGTGTCCTGGCATAGGGCCTGGATGCGGCGACTGGATGAACCTCATCTCAGGTTCGTGGCCAAGAGCGTGTACACATGCTACGAGATGCACAAACAGATCATTGACATGAGGAAGTGCCTCGTTACCCGAATCGACGAGCCCGGATCGAGCCACAAGTAGAGCAAGCGTCACAAGCAGTAGATGATGATCAAATGATCATTTATGCTAGTTAATCATGCATGTAATATATAGTTTACTTTATTGGTGTGTGGAAGTGTCATGTGTGTAGTAGCCACCTATGAAATTATGCATGTAATAGTTTAATTTGGTGTGTGCAAATGCCATGGTTGTAGTAGCCACCTACGTAATTGGATGTTTAATTTGGTTATGCAACCATGTCCTTATAAGTGTGTGTATATATATATGTTGTTCTTCTTTTTGCAATCCCATCGCACAACACACACGTCATATTAGCGGCAACCGTCTGTGTTATTATCGGTCTTCGCACACATTTCTGATTACAGACCTGTTTGCCGCGTATCACACACATCTTGTTATATTGAACCGTTTATGTTCTCTTGTCTCAACACAAACAGTTCATCCGTGTGAACCGTATGCCGTATATCGCACACACCTTGATCTGGCTGACCGTTTCTTTTGTGTTGCCTAATCACAAACACTTCATTCTAGTGAACCGTATGCTGTTTATCGCACACACCTTCATCTGGTTGCCCGTTTCTTTTGTTGCTCCTCATCACAAACGGTTAATTGCAGTGAACTATATGCCTCACATCACACACGAAACTAAAATCTGAACCGTGTTTGATGCATCCGTCATCGCAAACATTTTGCACCTTTTTTGACAGGTTTTTTTACACCACCGTTTGTGATTAATGCATCGCATACAGTTTTTCAAAGGGTCTCTAATCGTAGTGTCGCGTTAGCAGTATCCTGCAGTAGTGAATGCTTATGTTAGTTATTTTGTCATGAGTAAAATGCTTAGTTTACATAAGTGAGTACATAGACTACTATGAGCTAGCATGAGTAGTTTGACTATGTGATTTTTGCTATGGCTATGATATGACTAGTATCGGTATTATTTTCTTAGGTGATGGCTTGGTTTCATATGATAATGCTGTAACTAAAAATGATGAGTGCTAATAACCAGTGAAAAAGAATCAGTAAAGTTAATTGATGACTTGTGCAAGTAGAAATTTTGATGATGTTGATCTGTTTATTCTAAGTGATATGTGATGCATGTCGAATGGTTGCATGATCATGGCATATGGTGACTCGAGTATTTTCATTTCAAGTTAAACCTGATGTTAATTGAACTTGAACATAAAGTTGATCGAGTCATGGTGCCACTGAATCGAGTTTTTCCGAGTGCAACCATATTTGCCTTTATGGGAAGGCCTTTATTCGGTTCGTTGTCATGCCTCTGGTCGGTGCCTCCAACGAGGGAAGGTTATGGGCGTGTGGTACCATGGCCCGGTAAGCAGACATAACCTTGTGTGCCTCTTCGTTGTTATGTTACCTTGTCCCCGTTTGGGACCGTTTAAGTTTTGCCACGACGGTGGCCGTTGATGCCTTTGGTAGGCACGGGGCCACCCATGACTTAGCCCAGTGGGGAGTTAGTCGAAGTGGCCGGGAGAGTGTCATGGCAATGGGAGGGTTCTGTTGGAATGCTGTTGGCTCACCCGAATGGGAGTGCGAGGCCATGGATTTCGTGATGTGGGTCCAATGTACTACCTCTCCAAAGTGTTATTTAAATCTATCGATAGCTGTGTCCTCGGTTACGGACACAACTCGTGAGTAAGTCACAACATGGATCAACAGTAATAAGTAATCTTGCGCACTAAGTCATATGTTTGGCACTGGTTAAGTGATGAGATCGGTGAGACTATTTGTTGTGGAAATCAAGGTGTTGTTTTTGTTTGTGATTCGTGAATGATCACCGTTTGGCTACGAGGTAACCCGTTGGTAAGAGAGTCTGACGGACTCGGTGCACAAGTTTGTTTGCACTGCATCGGTACTATGTTTTTATCTGCATTCAACTTGATTAAATGTCATGGTATTGTTTTCCATTATGTTTATACTTGTTGTGAGCTTGCAAGTACATTCAATGTACTGATCTGGCGTGTTATGCCAGATTTCAGGAAAGTCTAACCGGATCGGAGCGCTGCCGTGTCTAGATTGTGTCCACATCGATGTCCCTGTGCTCTGGAGTCCCGCTTCGTCGTCGTTCTACTGCCGCGTAGTTGTGGTGTTGGAGGCCCCTTTATGTTCACTAACACTACAAAAAAAAGACACATCCATGACATTTTGGGCCGAACGATTTTTTTTCTGTCATACTTATGACACTTCTATGACGATAATTGTGACAAAACCCGGTATCATCACAGATGTGGTGGGCTCCTACTTCTATGACAAAAAATCATGACAGAAAATGGGCTGTTCGTCCTGGGCGGGCTGGAGACGCAACTGCATGACATTCTATGGGCCGTGCATGACGGGAAAAACTGTGGTAGAAGCGAGGGCAAGGAAAATATCGGGGAGTTCCCGGTTACGGTGGGTGGTCGGGGGTCGAGCGATGCACGTTTCTCTTGTACACATACGCGCATGGGTGCGAGGTGTTGGGCTCTAACTGAACCCGAGCGAGGCGTCGCCTAACTGAACCCAAGTGATTGCACTGCAGGCTACGCATTACTGAACCCGAGCGATAGAGCGATTCCTTTGCTACTTCTGCTAACTGAAGCCGATCGATGCTGCCGCTGGATAAACAGTGAGCGTTGCTAGGGTGTTTGGATGAACAGTTCCCAGTGGGGGTTGGATGAACAGGACCCCATGGTGTTGCTGCTAGATGAACAGGACCCCGATTAATCGAGCCGGTTGGGCGTGGATGAACATGACCCCATGGAGGGCTGGATGAACAGGACCCCGTGGAGGGAAGGTTGAACAGTAGCCGGTGGAGGGCTGGTTGAACAGTAGCTGGTGGAGGGCTGGATGAACAGTAGCCTGTGGAGGGGTGGTTGAACAGCACCCCGTGGAGAGGGCTGGTTGAATAGTAGCCAATGGAGGAGCGCGCGGTGGAGGCTGGATGAACAGGAGCCCATGGATGAACAGTCGCAGGTGGAGGCTGGAGGAGGTTGACGGTGGATGAACAGTACCATGGAGGCTGGAGGAGGTCCATGGTGGAGATGAACAGTATCCCGTGGAGTCCCGTTTTGCGGTATGCCACAACCCTCCCAATGAACAGGACCCCCATTTCGATCGTGGCGCTCCAACACAAGTCCGTTTCCTCTATTTTGCGGTATGCCACAACCCCCCCGATCAACAAGACCCCGTTTCGACCATAGGAGGTCCAACAAAAGTCTGTTTCCTCCGTTTTGCGGTACGCCAGACCCCTCCCAATGAACAGGATCCCATTTCGACCATGGCGGGTCGAACACAAGGCCGTTTCCCCCGTTCTGTGGTACGCCAGGCCTCGTTTCCATCGGCTGTTCCATCCAAGCCGGTTGGCTCCCGATGAACAACACGCGTTCCATTGCCTCCCAATGAACACGATGCATTCCGTTGCCTCCCCATGAACACGACGACGACGCAGTTTCTCCGTTTTGACCCAGCCATGTACACGAGCCCTGGCCGTAGGTATGCGCGAGTAGGCATTCGAGACCCCGCCCGTATGTACATATGTGGCCGTATTTCCTTTCTTGCACCCTGGCCGCTGTATGTACGTGTACATGCTACGGGCGCGCCTCTACTACGACATGTGCGCGCCTCTACTATGACACGTGCGCGCCTCTACATCGACCATTATGTACGTACACGTTCGCTACCAGAATGACAACGCTACATATTCTTCGACCAGGTGGGTCCCGACTGTCAGGCACTTCCTTGCGTGCGAAGATGTAGCTAGTGGGTCCCAGTAGTCAGGGGGCGAATCGTTTTTTTTTGCCCGTAATATGGACGCACTTCCTTGCATGCGAAGATGTAGCTGGTGGGTCCCAGCAGTTAGGGGGAAACATCTTTTTCACGAAATATAGTGGCCCGTCCGGTGGGTCCCTTCTGTCAGGTGGAGGGATCATTCTTTTCCGCGTAATAAGGAGGCACTTCCTTGCTGCGGCCATGGACCCAGCTGTCAGCCTCTCCACGTACAGTACTTTTCCGATGGAAGTCATTCCTTGACCACATTGACCACGCTGCGCCGAGACCACCAGGGCGGTGGACGACGTTGAGGCCTAGGAAGGGGCGACGTGGAGCCGGGGAAGACGCGGCAGTGGATGGCCATGCGGTGAGGAGTACGAGGGTTCACTGGTTCGGCTGCGGTGTGAGGCTACCGTCGCCGCAGGGCCCTGCTAGCGGTGGGAGTAGTAGGGGGCCGTGAGGCCTCAACGGCAGCACATCCGACCACTGGAGGTAGGAGGAGGCGGTCTCGTCGGCGCTGGTTTGGGCGGCTGGTGCAAGAAGAGCAGCGATTGAAGAAGCAGCAGGACCGTTCAATTCAAATCCAACGGTCATTGCTGCTAGAATTGTTTGTTGACTAAGTTGACAAGCCTTGCGTACGTGTCAACTTAGTAGGCCCATAGGTCAGCCTCCCAACCGGTGAGCCCCAGATGTCAGTCGGAGGAATCATTTTCTTCGCGTAATAAGGAGGCAGTTGATTGCGTGCGGCCAGGCCAGCGGAGGGAGTAGGGTGGACCGGTGAAGCCTGCGCATCATCACAGCGGGCCACAAGAGGAGGGAGCAGGCAGTCCCGCCGGTGTTAGTTTAGGCGGCTGGAGCAGGAAGATCAGAGATTGAAGAAGCACGTCGGCCGTTGGATGGACATCCAACAGTCACTACTGCTAGAATCGTGTGTTGACTGACCAAGCCTTGCGTAAACAAATTAGCCTCAAAATCTGTGGCGTGTACGGCCCATTTGTTGTTATTTTTATATTTTTTACTCATTTTCTAATTCATATGGAATTTATTGCAGTCAATTTTCCATTTTTAGAATTGCTTCCCATTTTCTGGTCGGTGCCAGAGTTAAAAATTTGAACTAAATATGTGCGAAATTTGAAAATTCACATTTTTTTGCTGGGGAACAAAATATTCTTAACCCAAAAATTAGTAGCCATACTAAAACAAATTTAAAAATAAATTAGTACTATGTCATGTTAAATCCAATGAAATACTCCCTGTATCCCAAAATTCTTGTCTTAGATTTGTCTAAGTACGAATGTATCAAGTCACGTTTTGGTATTAGATACATCTGTATCTAGACTATTCTAAGACAAGAATTTTGGGATGGAGGGAGTATAAAATATCAGTGAAGAACCAGCCCAAAAAAAGAATCTAATTTCCCATTTGCTATAAATTTTTTGGAATTCTCAACCCCTTTGATATTACTTTTAACAGACACTAACCATACTCTTTGGCCAGGCCGGAATGCATCCCTCCTCGTCTTGAAAGATTTGCAGCCCAGTAAGTCGGAGAACACAAATAGGCCTAGTTTGGGTATTCTTCAAAAAGGAATACTGGGCTACCTATTTTCCCAAAAAAACCTGTTGGGCTGGTCATGTTGTTAAACGGGCCATAGAGACCGCACAACCTAGTTTATAGCCCGCTCCTCCGAATTACTACTCAAAAAAATTGTGCAATTCTGTCGTTAATTGACTATATGTTGAAAATGATGTGGGTCCCAGATATCAGCAAGGTGGATTAGAGTAAAAAGACGAGGGGTGCATGTGAGTAGTAAAAGAGGCGCTTTCTTGTGTTCGGGAGTGGACCTGGTGGGTCCGTACTGTCATACTCACAACTACAGTCCTCTCCTGATTCACCATGTTGACAGGGCCGGACGGCGGCGCCGCGGCGAGGGCACCAAGGCGGAGGATAAAGTGCAGTCACCAATGTGTTGGGCTGGGTTGGACATTCTTATTGAAAAATAAAAATGGACCAGAGCTATTTACGATGTTGACTACGATTTGCATGGGTCCGCTGGTTGCAGGAAGAAAATGCTGGGAGAAAGAAGACTGGTCGCTATCTTTGCCTAAGAATAATATCGACTGAATGTAACGACACTATCATAGGAAATAATATCCTGCTGTTAAATCATGAATTTAAAGAACTGGTGCATGAGCATTTAGTTTTATTTATTTATTTACTTATTTATGTTTAGGGGACCATGAGCATGTACCTGGGCCAGATTCATGTGAGAGCCTCATTTCCAGTTAATTATGGGCTCCTCTATTGGGCCTTCATCAGTGGGCTGCATGTTATCAACAAGTGGAAAATGTGTTCCATACCAAAAATAGTATGCGCTACGTACGGTACGTGCAACGACTTCCAAAACATTGTGTTTGTCGTTCTAACAACATATTTATTCAACCAACAGACGAAATATACTACTGATTGTACATTGAAAACAACATTAGCAGCAACCAGGGCTGGGGGTGCAGTAGAAGCAGTAAGGAGGCCAGAAGAGTAAAGGCGCAACCCTCTCTTCCAAACCAAACATCAGCCATCATTACAAAAGGGATACTAAAAAAGAACAAGTGTATGCATCAAACTAAATAAAGATCCTACTACACCAAGTGTACGCATCTAACTAACTGGCTTAGTTAGACGTTACTATTTATTAAGCTATGGAGATTGGTTGTCGGCTTGAACCAGATGGGTGCCTGACAGGGAAAACTCCAGCCAGCAGGTCGAAGTCTGATACTTGCGACCCTCTCTCCTACTTTGTGTTGCAGAGCGTGGCGACACATATAAGGGTATGGTGCATGCAGAGACGCATGGTATGCTGTGTACACACAGTTTTGCCTGATGAACGAAACCGCGCTGTCATCATGGTCCTTGCCATCGGTTATCTCCTGGTTAATTGGATAATTCAGTCTGAGAAACAGAGAGCATGTACCAAGGCTACTACCAGCCTCCAGTCAAAAATTCCTGAAGGACCAGAGAAGCTGGGATCCTGCTCAAAGACCTTGCAGTGACTATGATTGTATTCCGCGAAACAACACACCGGGTACGTGTGAACGATCATCAATCATTCGTTGTTGTCTGATCGAGCCAGGAACCACCTGCAACTGCCATGCCGCTTTTCTTTGAAAGGTTCTGGGATTAGGAAGGGTAGGGACACCAGGCGGCCTACAACATCATATCAAGTTGGAGTCAAATAAAGAAGGGCTCTTAATGTAGTCAACCTTAAGAATAGCATGTTATGAGCATGAATATTTTTTTCAGTAAATGTTGACAGTAATATAAGCAAGCCATCATGATATCATAGGAAAGTAACATACTGCTGTAACAGCCGTTTGCAGTGATGACTGGAGTAGGCTAGCAATACGTCAAGCCATAGAAGGATTCGACAGCGTAAATGAAGCCATTGTGTTCAATGGCATCAGAGAACCATGGAGGATGTATGATCCTGCGATGGACGTGCAGATTTATCCACTTACCGTAGTGACCTGTTAGATAGGCGAGACCGTAGTTGAAGAATGCAATTAGCGTGAAATCTTTATAATTCGCAGATCTTGCGGGCACTTCGCAGATTACAACCTTGAGCAAATCAAACTTGGTATCATGTTGGCTACTATAATATTCTGAGTATTCTGGTTCGCGGTGCCAAAACAGTGCAGTGCTAATCGAAGGAATGGGGTTAATCGCCGGGTGTAGACCTCCACGAGCGTGCAGCTGCCGCGATCATCGACGAGCACCATCCAAGACGTGTTCATGCCGACCTAGTACATATCGTTAATGTAGTTGAGGGTGACGGGGATCAGATCGCAGTCAAGGGGGTTGATGCTTGCCACCCTACGATCGTTATGCTGCATGACATGCTATTTCCGAAGATCAGGTGGCATCAACAAGCAAGGAGTTGGCTTAAAAAGCTCCGGCCTGAGGGCTTTGAGTAAACGGTACAACCCCGATGAGCACGCGGCGAGCGACATGGTACTGAGATTATCCACACGCTAAACAATGAGCTTGATTAGCTCTGTGGGAAGCGACCGGCCACTCTTTCATCGGACGCTGCTCGGTTCTGCCATTGTTAGTGCTTGGGTTTCGGACGATGGGGTGAGGCGCCTTAGCGGGGATGGCAGATTGGACGAGATTATGTGTGGACAAAGATGGAGAAGCGAATACGTGCTACGGGAAGTGGACAGGTGATGATGACTATAGCCCGCCGCTTGACTTACAAGACACATACCAGCAGCATAGGGTCATATCGATGCCAAACAAGTTGCTTGAGTGATCATAGTACTGGTACTCCCTACAATACCTACTACTATGCCCTAACTTGCTTGAGTAGAGTAGTAGTGGAGTAGGACTCTGCTCTTGTACTAGCACCAGAGGATTAGTATATTCTAATCTAAAATAGTTACAAACTTCAATTCCCGAGCGTGGAACGACTACGAACCGCCATCGGTGCTAACTTCAATCCCCAGCAAACGTTCGCTGGGAGACATGTCAGTTGCAAACGCCCGCGACGCAGTTACATTATGTGCGTAAGGGTGGCAGTTTTGTGAAACACTATGGCTTAAAAATAGGCCACGATCGGATGGAAATCTGACGGTTACGTGGGATTTGCCAGGATTGAGCTCTTCGCGAACAATCGCTGGATATCATTACTAAAAAAAAGGTTAAAACACCCGGGGCTATAACTTGCACCGGCTGACCACTAACAATGATACTAACATAGTTGTAAAATGGTCAAAGACCGTGTCTACGTGGTGTTCGGAATTATACGCAAAAAAATTAGCAAGATGTCCGTGCATTGCATGGAACATCAAGATGCATTTTTTTACAAAACACCTGTTGTGATTGACCCATGCAGGAGTAATCCCATGTGTAAAAACTAATGATATCTTGAGAATTTTATTAGAAAATGGTATCTCGACCATTTCATCAAAAAAATGATATCTCGAGAAAGATGATAGATAAGGTGAGGAGGAGTGGGGCATGGTGGTGACTGGTGGTTGGACTGGGCGGAGGCATGGGGATGGATGGCGCCAGCAGCGGCCACCATGCTAGATTGTCCCAGAGACCTCCTTTTTTAATTGCTCAGCAATGAGGTTGTGGGAGATAAGGATGAACGAGGCAAGGCTTTCTTTGTAAATGTAGAGTGAGGTGTGGGTATCTTTTGTAAAATTGTCATAGTTTGTTTTCTATCCGTCAGATATAGATCGGACAGTCTATATTATAAGATGGCAGGCACACCACCATCACCAACTCGGTCTTTTCTCTACTCCTACTCCTATAAAAGACTCAGTTGGTGATGATGGAGGCGAGGAGGCGTGTTCAGCCGGGCATGCAGCAGACGATGCAGTACTATTCGAATTTTTATAAAAAACAAAGAAGAGTAGTAGAGATAGATATAAGAGTAGAGATAGAGACTTAGGGAGGAGCACGATCTACTGCTTCGTGTACTACTCATGTGCTACATTCGGCGGCCGCAACGTCCCCTACAGCCACTCCCTCCTGCGCTCCATTCAGCGGGTGCTGTCAAAATTTGGGGAGCACACTCTCGTGACTGGTGGCAGCGACGACTTCACTGACGACGACTTCTTCCCCGACCTCGGCAACCTCTTCCTCAAGGACATGCGCGACAACCTCAACACCAACAGTGCTGCTCCTGTTGCACCGTATGTGTTTCTGTCCTTCCTGTTTGAAATCGTGGTAGAATTCATGTTTCTACTCTGTATCCTAGATTCTATCTGTTCATCTACTATGCTAGTCCACATGATTAGTTTAATCTCTGTTATAGCCGTCATGATTTATTTTGTGCTTATTCTAAATAAATCTCGTAGTAACTTTCTCATATATTCAACTGGCGCAACGTCCCTACAGCCACTCCCATTTCATGGACGGCCTGGTCGATGCCTCCAAGGAGCCCTTCGTCTACTGCTATGAGTGCCCAATGCCGTTTTGGGGCTCGCCGGCGGACATCGTGCATCACCTCACGGATGCGTGCAGTGATCACTACTGGCCCTTGGTGAAGAACATCAAGTACAAGACGTGCTACCCGTTCACCGTGCCATAGTTGCTGGAGGATGACCACCGCCTGCTAGTCTCGGAGGAGGACGGCAGCCTCTTCCTCTTGATCGTGGGCACCGGCGAGGCTCGCGCGGGTCGCTGCCCCGTCTCTGTAGTGTGCATTAGGGGCGACACCGCTGGCGCTAACACTGACACAAGGCCGATGTACGGGTGTGTGCTCACTGTTACTACCCCTCAGAGGTACATGGGCGGCGACACCGGCTCCATCATACTGACTAGGACTGTGCTGAGCTGGGACCTTCCCGCCGATGTGGACATGGAAGACGCATGGTATGATTCCCCCCCCCCCAACATGGTGCACGGGGACTCCAAGGAGGTTCACCTGGACATATGCATTACCAAGTCAAATGTTGATCATTAGTCTTCGCTCAATGTAATCCTCTGTCTAAGAATGTGGAGACTTCCATGCATGATCTTGCTCTATTGGAGTATCACACATAAATAAAAGTGTATCCATTTATGGTTTAGTCTAGAATCTTCCATGTATGAATTTTTACTATAGTACTGGTGAAAGACTTACGATGAACCATTTCTAACATCTCCTCTGCCCCCTTCCAAGTCATCCTGATTTAATCCCTCTGTCTAGGTGTATAAGGGCATGGTTAATACTTAATAGTATAGCCAACTATTGACTATATATATAAGAAAGTGTCATGTCATCTGTAGCCAACATGTATAACAATCGATACCCAAAAACTAATTCTTAAAGATCATTTCTTGCAAAGCACAATAAGTGTTATTTCTTCACAAGTTCTAGATGCAGGTTGAACAGTTGAACGCTTTTGTTTGCAAATGATACTTTTTTTATCTATTTCACCCGGATGTTTGTGAGCTCTAGAGATGAAATAATATCCAAACAAACCTATCGATACCCGTTACACATGAGATGACCCCCACATCCTTTGTAAAAATAAACAACTCCCCGATCAATGCATTTCACTCTTTCGTGCAACGCACGGGCACATTAGTACAACCAACAATTGGACTAACATTTTATATAGTACGATAAATGCTGATGCATCTCACCTAAAATTATATCATTGAAAACTATGTTCAAATATGAATCCAACGATATAGTTTTTCTTGACATGCACTAACATTTTGTTAGTTAAATCCTTAGTCAAATTCAATGGGGGACTAATAAACGACGACCGATGTAGTACTAGTGTAGAGGGCGGCGCTGCACGGGAGTCTCGCCCTGCTCGTGGCGCGGCAGTAAATCCGTCATATCACAAAACCCAACCACTCCCGGTAATAAGTGGCCTGGTAAATTAAACGAACAAGCAACCATCACATCCCTCCGTATTTTTTTGTATTTCATCTCTCTGCATTTAGTTTCTCTGGTTCATCTCACACACATCCCTAACTACTACTCCTAGTATCCCTAGATACAACTCCTAGGGCCAGTTCTTTTGGTGGCTTAAAAAATAAGCTGTCTCTTCCCCAGCTTTTCCCATAGACTAGTCATAGTGGAGAGTAACATTAAGGCGCCTCACTCATTTATTTGGGCTTCTAAACTACTACTAGTACCTCCATCCTGGTTTATTTGTCACCGTTGTAATTTGTGCTAAATTTTGACCAAAGATTTAACTGGTAAAATGTTAGTGCATGTGACATGCACGAACATTTCATTAGTTAAATTTATGATCAAAATTTGACACAGATTACAATGGGGTCCAATAAACCAGGACGGAGGTAGTAGTAATGGGATTACTAATCTAGAAGCCTAAACAAACTGGCCCCTGGTACTCCTACTAGTTGTAGAACTCAAGTTGGAATTCCAATTGCACGACACAACTTGTTAGGCAAAATATTCGATACAGGGTGTAGGAAGCGGTTTTGGAATTTGCATGCCTTTCTGGCCAGTGAGATACTCCATACAATGTACGACAGAGAAATAACCATAGAGAAGTAAGCTAAAAGTAAACAATCAAACGGGCATTTTGCATTTGTTTTGCATTGAATCGTTTCACAAGCTTGACTAGTGTTGTTTTTCTACTTTTACAAAAACCTGCATCGTAATGTTAAAATGTGCATTGCACGTACATAAGTAATAGTAGTACTCCCTCCGTCTAGGTGTATAAGTCTCCCCTCCTTCTTGGTCACGGTGCACACCAAAGATGACTTATTCACCTGGACGGAGGGAGTAGCACAGTTTGCAAGCATATATAGAGAGAGACGTGTAGTGTGATAGTATATAGTAAAGTTTGTTCTATATGCACGTACTTACAAAATGTGTATGGATACACAAGGTTTCCAAACTCACAAGGTTTCCAAACTTTCCCTTTTACATACTTAATTAAGGATGCTAATAATTCCCGAACGTTCGGGATTTATCATTTGCGTCCCAAAACTAATGAGATCGCCTTATGAAACTAAATTATATTCCTACTAAAAGCCATGGCGCTCGCAGGAGTGCTTGCGGCATGCCACGAGTGCCCTAGTGTGCGGCCGTTTCCCAGCGCGTCGACACAACGCCTCTTCCTCAGCCTTGCAAATCGCGAGGTGCTGATTGGTGGCCTGCCGGCGGGCGAGCGCGATCTCACCGGTGAGGTGATCCGGTGCCAACAGGTACTCCTCCTTGCTGGAAGCGTGCACCTGGTCCACGTACCACCAAGCGTAGATGAGGCGCTTGGGCCCGACTGCACTCAGGGCTTTGGCACGAGCGTCCTCCGCCACCCTCACGGCTCCCGCACGAGCCTTCTCCCAAAGAGCCAATTGTCTGACTCTCTTGGCAGCGACATAGACCTGCCAGGCAGCTTGCCCCATGGCGCGCTTCTCTTCCTCGACCTTCTTCTCCGCCTCTATTTTGGCGTGCTCTGCCGGAGGCAAAGCCTCCCACAAGGCGACATCCATTTCTTTCCAAAGCTCCTCAAGGCTGGGGGGGCTCGATGGGCGGCGCGGTGTTCTCCTCGTAGTGGCGAGCCGACACGTCCTCCGACGCGCGTGCTGGCGAGATTGAGAAAGCCGACGCGTCCACCTCGATGCGTCGCGGCGAGGAGTGGAACGCCGACGCGTCCTCCTCGACTAGTGGCGGCGAGGAACAGAACGGCGACACGTGATCGTCCGTGCGGTGCAGTGAGGCGCGCCTAGGGCTTGGGAGGGGCGATACCATGGTGGTCGACGTGAGACGGAGGGGGAGGAGATAGCGATGAACGTGAGCGTTCTTTTGAATTCCGTGGGAGGCATAGTATTTATAGCGAGCAATGGCACACATACGTAATATATGGACTGAGATGCACTGACTTAACTGCAGGTCCAGTTGCGTCACTAACATGTGGGCCAGACCCCTGTTGGTCCCATATGTCAGTGACCCAATGCACATGCAGTTAAGTAACTGAAGCAGCGTCCTGTAAGATATATTGCATGATTAACGTAACAGCTACGTGGGCATATTTGTTGG
>NC_041391.1:568447000-568461386 GCF_002162155.2 Triticum dicoccoides
GGGGTGGAAATATTGCTGGTCACAACGGATTGGACGAGCGCGGGGGAGGAGAGTCATGCATGCAGATTTTTTCCACACGGGGTGGAGTGGTGGGACCGCCGGAGGGAGAAGGAGAGTCTAGCAGGCATATTGTTTTCACACATGGAGAGGAAAATATTAGGAGACGAACAGGCTTCCTGCAGGTATGGGGAACGGTACATAATAAGTCATCTTGCATTCCGAGCTAGGTATAGTCTCAAGTCATTAAAAACATACACGCCCCACACATGTTCATATTTCAAGGTGCACTAAATTATTGCATGCAATGATTAAGGCTGGCCATAATGGTGGTATCTTAGCTGGTATCATGCACACGAGAATAGCAAACATGCTGATGTGGCAAAAAAATTAAAGAAGAGAGGGGGGCTAGAGTAAATAGTGTTTATGCATGCATGCAATGCGATAATGCATTGGTAAACACATTTTTTTGTGAAGAACGACATCATTAGTTGAGTACTTTTGCAGACTACGAAAACCATTCCACCGCCTCTATCTTGGTAAGACTAGGTGAAAAATTTGAATCGAGCCCTTTAAACTAGAAGGGGGTAGTAGTACTCTAATAGCTAACCTTGTTGTGATGACTAGATAGGACATGGCACGCACCTGGACTTGAGGAACTAGTCTGCATTATGCATTTAAGTTTTGTCTGAAGTCAATGTACCTCTACTTTGACCAAACTTATAGAAAAATGTATCAACATCCGGAATGTCAAATCAATATTTTTATATTCACTATAAAACATAGTTCTTATACTCATTATAATCAGTATTGTAGATATTGATATTTATAGTATAAATTTGGTCAAACACTTTGCAAACAGTTGACAAAAGTAAAAAGGACCAGAGGGAGTATCATGCATGCGGAGTAGGCAAAAAAATTGCTCATTTATAGCCGGTCGAAGTCTCAAAGGGAGCGACCATGCGAAGAAGGCGAAGGTCGTGGGAGGCGCGACGGTTGACGGAATTAAGTGAAGTTACATCCACGCGCCGACATGGCGTGCGAACAGACAGAAGCTATACCGCCAGGCCTACGATATGGGTCTAGTAGACATGACATCTAGTAGGTCCTGCATAGTACTCAAGAACTCTTTGGGGGCTTGTAGCCGTTTATCCACCGGGCAAGCCAACAATCCCATGCCATTCGCACGCCCTACTCGTCCCTGTCTTCTACTAGTACAGTACCTTAACACAGTTCGCTCCCAGTCATCCCGTCCTTTCACATAACACTAGTTCAACTTCTCCTAACCCTCCTCCAAAATCCATGGCCTCCCAAATCTCCATGGTTGCCGCTAAGTACTAGGTTAGAGCCATCACCGGTGATGAGTTCATCGTCATCATAACCACGTGGATCTGCGACGGCGAAAGCATGCCTTGCTCGCTTTCTACGCATGTTCAATAGTTCAAAGGATGAGTGGGTCGCTGGGCTAGATGTTGAGTACACCACAGTCCTGGAAAAGAGAGAAGATTCTAAAGGAGGCAGAGAAGAAGAAGCCCGTCGTGATCCAGGTTTGCGTACATAACGTGTGCTTGTTCTACCACATATGCCATGCCAACGTTGAGTGCCATGATTTTAAGAACTTCCTCAAGGACAAAAGAGTGAAATTTGTTACTGTAGACTTTAGGAACGACAGGGATGTCCTGGGTCGGATAGGCCTCGTTGTAGGCCAGCCCTTTGATCTCCAAAAGGCAAGCTTGGTGTCCTCCTCTCAGCCTTCAATCCTGACACTGGCAGGAGCCATGATTGATCCTTCATACACTAAACTGAAGAAACCTCACCACAAGTTTCATCATGCATGGGAGTCGAAGACATTAGATGAAGATCACATCCTCTACGCAACAATGGATGCCTACCTTTGTTTAAATATCTACAAGGGTTGGATGAAGAAGCAAAGCCCAGTGTCCGGTTCAAGCAAAGAAGCATCGGTGGAGAGGAAGAGGAAGAGGGACGAGGACAAAGTCGAGGACGTGGACTCGGACTCCGAGTAACATGGCAGTGCCGTCGCTCATGCTGGTTCTACTCCAGTGTCAAGTGGACTAGTTGCTTAGTTTTATTTCAGGGGTGTGTTGTGCTGAGCCCCCAGCAGAACTATGTTTATGTTCTTTATCGTTATTTTAACTTTATGTTCTTTCTCGTTATTTGAACTCTTTAGTACGTACAGTAGTACTAGTACTATGTCTTACTACTTTTGTTCTTGCAATTGGTACTACAACTCATATCTTCGTGTTCCTACTGTACTTAATACGTTCGTACTAGTAGTATAATTTGGGTCAGTCGATTTTTGTGAGAAGTTCGACAGAGCGAAGGAAGAAGACGGCAGAGAAGCTACCCTAGTATCTATATTAGGGTGGTAGGGTGCCCATGATCTATCTTATGAGTTTTCGGTGTGGAATGCAGTTCACCAAGAAAAATGGATTGTGCTCGGGGTTAAACGGATGGCGGGGGTGGGGGGAGCATGGCCGTGCAAGGGAGGGCGGGGCAGAGGCGGAAGGGGGTTAGGCGTGTGGCGGGCTGAGAAGATGAACCTTGCATCAATTTGGAGGTTGAAGAAGCCCTTCTAGCCATACATGTTGCATCCAACGGCTCACAAGTCGACTGACCCAAATTGCTCCTTCAGATTGCAGGATCCACGTGGCATTCAAGGTCTCGAAGGTAGATTCCGTGTCTGCACCCAGTTTGCGGGCTCGGCACGGGTGTGACCAACTTCCGACGCGACAGTCACCATGCGCGCCTCCTCCGTGCAGGCGGAGACGACAATGACACGCTAGTTCCTCCTCGCCGGCGTGCTGGATCACGCGCTCGTCCTCCTCTTCGTACGCCGCATGCATAGACACGGCTCCACCAGCTACTCACGTGCTTGGCAGCGCGGCGACATCGCAAGGAGGGACTGCAGACGATGTGAGCGGGCGAGCCTTCGGCTTCATGGCACAAGGATGGCGGCGACACGGCGGTGATGGGTGAGAAATTGTTGGCCGGAGCAGGCGGCGCCGGCATGCGCAATGGCGGCCGCGGCATATTGACGAGTGCGTGTATGGGAGCTTAGTTTAGTTTTATATAGGGTTCGTCAAACTTAAAAGAAAACCGTACTAGTACACGTAAACATTAGACAGATGCATCGCTTATATTAGTTACCATAGCCACGATACGGAATCCTGTGCAAGCGCGTGAACCGCGGCCACGCGGTCGATCGAATGGTGCGTCATCGTGTCGCGCTCGAAGGACATCCACCGAAACGTTTTGTGTGTGTGAAAACAATCCCCGAATATTACTCAATTTTTTCCTGGAAAAGTTCTTGACGCTACAATATTTCCATATATTTGAATTTAGCTCCAGTTTGCGTTTATTTGGATTTGGATGTTTTTGGTGCGCCCTAGTTTTTTTTAATACTGATTTTGTGTGTGTGACTGAGAGAGAACGTGTGTATGTGTCCATATCTGTGTTGTGGCGGAAGGGCAATGAGGAGACGGTGTGCGTGTGATAGAGACATAGAGAGGTGTGAATGTGCAAATGATCATGCATGAGCGAGACATAGACAGATGACGATACATTGTGTATACATGAGAGAACGGTCTTGTATTTTACTTGTGTGTGTGTGTGTGTGAGAGAGAGAGAGAGAGAGGAGCATCCGTAACACAACAACCATCTCTCTCGATTCATCCATCCCTCGCACGATCGCATGTAACACATGCATCAACACACACATTTTGACACCCTCACCCGGCCCCTGCCCACCTCAAGTCCCGCACATCGCTCTCTATCTCGCACGCACAATCTCTTCGTGAAAACCCTGTTTAGCATGTAGCTTTCCGCCACATACACACACATTTCTCTCCATAGGTTTGTTTGCTCTCATTATCTGACACACACACACACACACACACCACACACGCCCCCTCCCCCGAGCACACAATTCATCCCCATCCAAGGTTATATGGCGACCACTCTCTCTTGTGCTTCTCTGTACCCCAGCATGCACAACACCTCAATCTTCAAAGAGGGCATCGAGGAGATCGTAGACGGTGACCACACTGCGCTAGAGAATGGGGGCCATCTGGAAGCAGTATGATGTGACGACGGCTGACTGACTCCGCCCCTCTCTCTCCCGCACAAAATTACCAATCCCTCTCTCCCCCACACACAAAATTATCAATCCCTCAACCCACGAGATCCTTCCCCTCTCGTCCATGTTTTTTCAGCTCTCACATCAAACCTGTTGTCTCTTCTCCTTCCACGTGTACAGAATCCGGATGCGCACGCATCTCACATATATTACATGTCTCCATCTTTCTCACAGACCTAACTTCTTCCTCTCTCTTCCTCTCTCTCTCTCTCTCTCTGTCTCGTCAAGTTTGACTCCTACTCTCTTGTCCACATACATACAATCTTTCCCGCCCTATCTGCTCCATCTTCGCAAGCTCTCTCTACACGTTTCATTCACACATTGGGATGTGTTCAAAATGTTGCTTTTTATAATGGATGATGTAGAGTTATGGTTGGTTTTGTTGCATCCTACAAAGTAATAACTATGAAATGCATTTAGATTCTCATTTGACTGGGATTATGTGAGTTTGAGCATATTGTGAAGTACTATAGACCTTGTATACATCTTGGAATTCAACAATGGTTGTGACTATTTAATTGTATAGACCATTACATTCGAAGTCAGCAGCCTAATATATTTATTTCACAATTACAACAAATGATTAATTCACTACAAACTAAGAAAACAAATATGTACTCCCTCTGTTTTTATTTAAGTCCGTGTATTAGCATTGGTCAAAGTCAAGTTTTGTAACTCTCACAAAGTTTATAACAAAAAATATTAACATATACAATAACAAATAAATACCATTAGATTCTATATTGAATGTACTTTCACATCACACATATTTGTTATGGTAAATGTATATATTTTTCAATAAACTTGGTCAAACTTTAGTTCCATCAAACCTAATATGCGGAGTTAATACAGAGGGAGTACTAGTAGTTACTAGTACTACTCGCTAGTTGCTTAGCCTAGTCACCCAGCACGCCACACGGGGAGTTCAGTGTCACAAAATTTTGAGGTCGGCGGGAAAATCTCCCGCGACCCTGATTCGAGCAGTGGGAAGTTACCATCATAGCCTTCAAAACAGGCTTACGGATGATGCTTGGTAGGGGCCTGCTTTTCTAACTTCAGGTTCACCCTACCCAGCCAACCCCACCCGGCACCCAGAGTAGTACACCTGAATACTGCCCATTTTCTATCCCCACCGCAAAATAGACTTCTCCAAGGCACCGCGGCCTTCGTGCTCCTCCCCTTCTACATCGGCGCGCTCGTCCACCGCATCGCATCTGCCTCATCGACGACCTCGTACATCACGCTGGAGCCGGTCCACCATCGTCGTCGTACACGGAGCCTCTTCCCCTGCACCGTCTTCCACGGTCTCGGATCTGCTTCCCGGAAGACGACGCAAGGTGCAGAAGCACCACTGTCGTGGACAATGAACTGACTCCCATTGCTGACCATGATGCACAGAGGCCGCCACGACCATCGTTCTCCTCCTCGATTGGTAATGTAAGTATTGAATCACTTAGCAGTTCATCTGTAGTTCCAATTTTGTTCATACCTACCGTTCAATTTCCTGGTTGCTGTTGTTCCCGTAAAAGTAATTGGTTATAGCCTCCATTGTCCAAAAGAATATCATCTTGTAATTGTGCATCGCTCCTGTATCGCGCTGTGCTTGGGTAGGTTCTTCATTTTCAACCAGTAGTGTGGCAAATCATGGAAAGTTTTTTAGAACTAGCAAGATGCCCATGCGTTGCACGCATCAAGATGCATTTGTATGACTAGTTTATCTTGTGGGAGAAAAGGATGAATGAGGGAAGGCCTTATTTGCAAATCTGGAGAGGGGTGTTGGTATCTTTCTGCAAAATTGCCATAGTTTCGTTCCTATCCGTCGGATATAAATCGGACGACCTATATTGCAAGATGGCAGGCACACCATTGTCACACCCAATATGCGACCCTATCCTAAAGGAACTCGAAGGTCCCACCAAGGATAGAAGCGCATATTGGAGGCGCTTTTGCAAGGTGGAGATCATTACATCGTACCATTACATGATAGTTAGCGATACATACAAGAGGCATACAATGCCACTCGAATACAACAACATCATACATAAGGGAATCATCCGTCTACGGATGAAACACAAACAGAAACTCAAACGACATCCACCCTGCTAGCCCAGGCTGCCGACCTGGAACCTATCCCCTGATCAAAGAAGAAGCAGAAGAAGAACTCGAAACAAGCAAGCATCGCTCTCGCGTCATGATCATCGCATAACCTGTACCTGCAACTATTGTTGTAGTAATCTGTGAGCCACGAGGACTCAGCAATCCCATTACCATGGGTATCAAGACTAGCAAAGCTTAATGGGTAAGTAAAGGATAAGTGGTGAGGTTGCAGCAGCGACTAAGCATATATGGTGGCTAACATACGCAAATAAGAGCGAGAAGAGAAGCAATGCAACGGTCGAGAAGCTAGAAGTGATCAGGAAGGGATCCTGAAACTACTTACGTTCATACATAACACGGACCGTGTTCACTTCCCGGACTCCGCCGAGAAGAGACCATCATGGCTACACACGCGGTTGATGCGTTTTAATTAAGTCAAGTATCAAGTTCTCTACAACCGGACATTAACAAATTCCCCTCTGCCACATAACCACGGGCACGGCTTTCGAAAGTTTATACCCTGCAGGGGTGTCCCAACTTAGCCCATTATAAGCTCTCACGACCAACGGAGGATATTCCTTCTCCTGGGAAGACCCGATCAGTCTCGGAATCCCGGTTACAAGACATTTCGACAATGGTAAAACAAGACCAGCAAGACCGCCCGGATGTGCCGACAAATCCCGATAGGAGCTGCACATATCTCATTCTCAGGGCACACCGGATGAACACTACGTACAGCTAAAACCATCCCTCAAGTTTCCCCGAGGTGGCGCTGCAAGTGGCTCTAGTTCGGACCAACACTTAGAGAAGCACCGGCCCGGGGGGGGGTTAAAATAAAGATGACCCTCGGGTTAATTACTCCCAAGGGAAAGGTAATAGGTTTTTAGGCAAATGTAAAACTAATGTTGGGCCTTGCTAGAGGAGTTTTATGCAAGGCAAACTGTCAAGGGGTTCCCATACACCCGGTCGCGTAAGGAACGCAAAATAAATAAACATAACACCGGTATGACGGAAACTAAGGCGGCAAGAGTGGAACAAAACACCAGGCATAAGGCCGAGCCTTCCACCCTTTACCAAGTATATAGATGCATTAATTAAATAAGAGATATTGTGATATCCCAACATAATCCTGTCCATCGTGGAGCAATCTTCAACTTCACCTACAACTAACAACGCTATAAGAGGGGCTGAGCAAAGCGGTAACATAGCCAAACAACGGTTTGCTAGGAAGGGTGAAAAGGTTAGAGGCTGACATGGCAGTTTGGGAGGCTTGATAAACAAGTGATAGGTAGCACAACATAGCGATAGAACGAAGCAACTAGCATAGCAATGATAGTAGTGAGATCCAGGATAACGGCCATCTTCCCTGAAATCCCGCTAGGAAGAAGAACGAGTCCATGAAGAAGACGAACGAGCAAAGACGAACCAAGTGTAGTCGAACGAATCCTCACAATCGCAACGAAACAGGAACTATCGAGAAGAAGCACAACCGGAAAGAAGCAAACAACATGGTAAACACACAACACATAAACATGTCATGATGCACAATCAAGTATGATGCATGATAAGGCTATATGATGCTACTCATGGCAAGAGATGATGCAAACAAGAACAACACATCAAAGCAAGTTTAAATGAGGCCGGAAACAACATATAACAAATCCGGTAAGTCCTCATATGCAAATTTCGAAATTGGTCCAGATATAAAACCTTATGTTGAAGTAGTTAAATAGCAAGTTAAGATGCACCAAGATGGCCTACGCGAAAATTTAGTCAAGTTACATATAAAGATCATTTAGTTCGGAGCTACGACCTAGAAGATATGAGCAAAACAAGTCAAACATGGCATTGATGCAAAATGTATTCAAACATCAAGCAAACACTCTCAAAACATGGATGCAACATGATAATATGAAACTAAATGCAAAATCAAGCAAGTTTCATATAGAGCATGCTCAAAACGGAGCAACGGTGCAACACATACACTCCAAACAAGTTATAACAACAATGTGCCCAAAACAGCAACTAGGCATCTTGCAAGCATCATGAAAATATGCTACAATACCCCAACATGATAAAAAAGGCATGGGCGTGATGTAAAAATGAAGTTTAAAAAACATGAACAATGAGCTATCTCCATAAACAACTAGAACATGCTCAAAAGGACATGGCAAGATTGCAAATAATAACAGTTTCACAGACTTAGCATAAAATAACAGGGCATGGCAGGAACAACGATAAGTAGGCATGTTCGTGAGCTTGTACAACTCACTAAAGAGCATTTCATGGCATAACAAGGTTACCAACAGTAAGATGACATATTTATGTGGAGCTAAACATAGCAATAGCATAGTCATAGGATGCATGGATCACTAGCAAAACACATGGCAAAACTGAACTTCATGTTAATAGGCTGACAGCAACATTATGATAGCATGTTTGAAAGCATGGAACAGAGGCATATAATCTCCAAAATTAGCAAACATGGCATTTGAACAAAGTACTCATAGCATAATACAGTCCATGTAATTGCAGCATCTCCAGAAGAGGCATGGATCACTCAATAACAAGCTCACAACAATGCATCATGAAGTTAACAGGAATCTAGAACATTATCTAAGCATGTTCATGGCAATAAAAACATATGCTACAGGACATATATAGGGCATCAGGAGGCATGGATTGATAGAGAATAACATAGAGAATAAAACATGTCAACTAAGCATCTCCAGATTATGCATGGATTAAATGGTAGAATCAATCAAACATGGCAACATGATATAACAGTTTCAGCATTGACAAAAAGTTAACAGCAAGTGGCCCACTTCACAAGCTTGATGCACTCACTACAATGCATATAAAAACACATGGATTGCACCCCTATAAGGATGGCATAAATATGCTCCTAAAACATATAGACATCATGATCAAAGGATGCACACACAAAATGCAAGGAACAAAACAGTAAGTTATAACAGTTTTTAGCAGTTAACAACAACATGCACTTTTGCAACAGGGTCTAATATATCGATATGCACCCTAACATTAATTCAAAGCACACCAACTTGTAGAGCATGAAGAGCAGAACATGTACGTATCAAGATAATCATCATAGCATCAACAGGGACAAAGTTGTGGCACTCACAAGATGCACAAATGATGTTGACAGTCAGCAGATTCCAGCAGTAAACATCATATAGCACTCTTGCAAAAATGATTAGGGCATCAACATGGACTCAAATGAGCATCCCACAATGGATTGAAATGAAGATCATCTCACAATGAACATTTTGACTTATCATGCATGCAAAACGGAGTGATATGCAAGAAATTATGGCAGGTCAAACATATGCACATGATGTTCAAAACTCAGGGACTTAACCAAATTCGGGAAAAAACATATGAGTGTCATATACTTAAAGTGCGCACGGGCGGGATTTAGAGGGGTAGCTCACCATGGGCCTAGCCCAGGTTGACAGAGGAGGCGAACTGGGTCGGCAAGTGGGGCAAGGCCCATGAGCGAACGAGGCCAGCCCGAGCGGGCGCTCGTCCTCCTCCCACTCGCAGGAAGGAGGCGACGGCGGCGCCGGTCGGCAGGGAGGCCGACGATGCAAAGCGAGGCGGGAAGGGCACCGGCCGGATCCGGGTGGATCTGGTCAGGCCGGTTCCATTCCCAGCGGCGGTGAGGCCGGACAGCGGTGGAGCACGTCGAACTGGGGCGGCACGGCACAAATACCTGCGGGATAGAGAGAGAGAGAGGTCAGTGAGGGAGAGAGAGAAAGGAAGCGAAGGAGAGTAAGGGAGTAAGCAGCGGGACTCATCTGCAGCGGCGGAGCTCTCTCGGCAGGGTCCGGCGACCGGCGGCGGCGAGTCGTCGATGGGGTCGGGCGAAGGCGACGGGGACGAGGCGTGGAGGAACTCGGGCACGGGTGAGCTCCTCCCTGGAGCGGGCGCGGGGAGGTTTCGATCCTAGATGGGCTTCGAGGGCCTCCTACGGGCCTGGGCGGGCCGATGGCGGAGCGGAGGAGGCAGGGGCGCGCGGGAGGCGACTCAGGGGCGACGGGGAGCCAGGCCACATGGCGGGCGCCGGTTGGCCCTGGCGGCGGTGCGCCCAATGGCGACTCGCCAAGTGGTGAGCAGGGGCTGGAGGGGCGCTGAAATGGAGGGGAGCGGTGACGCTGATGATTGGGCTGCACGGAAAACAAGGTGGGAGGAAGGTGAAGGCCAAAATTGGCAGGGGAGACATCTATATATAGTAAGGGGGCTAGGGGTAGGTGTTTTGCTCCGTTTCGGAGCCGTTCGATCCCGATCAAACGGTCCGGAGCGGAGGGAGGTTATGTAGGTGGGCTAGTGGGCTGTGAAGAGGAGTAGGGTTGAGATGAGAGGGAAAGAGTGCAGCTCGACAACTGTTTCCGGAGACCGAAAACATCCGACGTTTGACCGGCTACGATGCCGCTATAAGTTTAACGGTAGGGCTATCAAACGAGCTCCGAATGCGACGAAACTTGACAGGCGCTTTGTCTACACTATAACAAGACCGCACGCCAAGTTTCAACCCATTCCGAGAAATTTTTTATGCCACTAATAAAATACTATTTTGGAGGTGTCGGGGCACGTGCGCGTGTGTCGGATCGTGAAACGGACAACGGGGAAAGGACCGGATGCAATTTTTGAAAAACATGATGATGCAATGCAGATGATGACATGGCAAAATGCAGGACGCAAGCAAATGACATGGCAATGACGACGAATAACTGGAAGACACCTGGCGCATTGGATTCGGGGTGTTACAACCATCATCACCAACTATGTTTTTCAAAATAAAAAAAAAGTAGAGAGTAGAGAAGTAGAGATAAATGTTAAATATAAAATAAATATAACAGTAGAGAAGAGAGTAGAGATAGCAGGGACGTTGGGAAAGGATCGCGCACGCGTGGGAAAAAGCGGTTGGGCGTGCGCTAGTTTTGGCGTGCGGCGTCTAGCACGCTTTATAAAATCCAACGCCCTCCTACCGCTCTGTGCCTTGCCACCGCTCTATCACCGCTCTATGCATCGCCACCGCTCTCTCCCTGCTCTTTCTCGCCTCGCCGCTGCCGCGCCACCATGCCGTAGCATCACCGGGAAACTTGGGGATACCGCGCGTCCGCGCGCGCCCCTCCAGTGGCTTCTCTTTCGAGATCCGATTCTGCAGGATGCGCCGCAATTTCGACACCGCGAACAAGGCTGCCGTGCGTACGACACGACGGCGTGGCGCCTCTGGTGGCCTCATAGAACATTGGACTTCCACAACATGCCGACGCGGGAGCGGGCGCAGGAGCTCACGCCTCTGCTGCGGCTTATCACTGACGAGGATCATCGCGAGAAGCGAAAGCGGGAGCACCATCTCGGCATCACCGAGATGGACGAGGAAGCCATGGTGCTGTGGCGCAAACACTTCCCGTAGGACATCATCAACAAGCGCGAGTTCTATGTGCAAAGGAGGGCGGAGAGGGAGAAGAGGAGGGCGGAGTGAGCCGCCTATCGCGAGAACAAGCATACACAAAAAGTGGACGCTCAATTCAACATGAGGCTAGGAGCAGCGTCGCCCTGGGAATCCGACAACGATCGGTATCTTCACGCCTACATTCAGACATCAGAGGAGGACATCACCGAGGAGTCAGACGACGAGGAGTCGTTGAACTATCTAATTTTTTTATCTATCTATGTTGTATCTATGCTGAGAACTATCCTCTACTCTCTAGGCTCTATTCTCTATCTCTACTTCTCGATCTCAGCACTATAAACACTTTTTTAAAGTGTCGCGCATTGCGCTTCTGTTGGAGATGCTCTAACATGGCAGACGAGTGCTTTAATGTTGCCCACAAGATGCGTGAGTATTACTAGTAGTATATTTTTCTTGCCATGTTGAGATTTTAAAACCACGAGTGCGAACATGCAGAGGAGCAATGAAGACCAAACACGGGATATTGGGGACATCTTCAAGGAGCGTGGCAAGTTAAAGAGGAGCTGCACCGAACCTGTAAAACGAGCTTTGGTAAGTAACACCCTTTCAATTCCTTCCATTTAGCCTCATGTTCTTCGATGTGTATATGTTGTAGTTTCTGTTTCTCTTAGCCTCGTGTTCTTCGATGTGTAATAAGAAGAGTCTTAATCGTCCTAATGCTTTCGTTTTTCGCTTGATGTAGGAAGTGGGTGTTCTCACCTTGTAGTTTGTTTTTATATTTTTTCCTTTTGAATTCACTTCTCCGAGTCTTGTTTATCTGCTTTCTACTAAATGGATCTGGGTTGCTCTGAGTATTGATCTAAAAAAGAAGTAACTTCATGTCAGGATGCAGTTCCTGCAAGGAGGGAAGTATGGTCAACCTCGAGATCATGTTTCCAAAATGAGGCTGGATTACACACAAGGTGCCAGTTCCCTAATGACGCTGGATTAGACACAAGGTGCAAATTCCCAAATGATGCTGGATTACACACAAGCCAGGTGGAGTCGTCAGCTGTTCGTGTCCTCGTGGCTCTAGTAAAGACTGAAAGAAAGCGTGCAGCAACCCTTGAGAATGTAGCTGAGTTCCCGAAGAAGCAAAAAGAGCAATTAGATGCTCTCTTCAACCAAGCCAAAGAAGAGATGGAAGAAGCCAGAAATAAGCTAGCAGAGGCAGAGCAGGCTAGGCGTCTCCTGCTATCTAAAATTGTTGTCAATACAAAATTTCCTTCCTAATAGCTAGGTTCAAATGTTTATCCCGTCAGTATGCCTATTGTGATGTCCGTGCATCTACTGATGTGGCACAAAATAAAAAAATTGGGGTCATGTCGAGGATATTCCCCGTGGTATAACCCGCCGGATGTATGACCCGGCTTGAGCTTGGCGACTCACCGGCGACCCGCTTGGACCTGGCGGTTTATGATTCATTGGAGACCCGGTGGGCGGGTCAGATAGACGACAAGGACCAAGGCCCAGTAGGCCGGTTCATGTGATGGTAGGCCGGCTTAAGAGGAAAGGCGTGAGGAATATCTCCCTTACAAGGAATCAAGACCCGAACTTGTATCCGGCTTGTAGTAGAAGATAGGCTAGTCCTAATCCTATTTGGACTCCACATGTAACCCGCCCCTCTAACTTATATAAGGAGGTGTAGGGCTCCCTAAGAGGTCACAAGAAACAATCTCTAGGGCTAGACACAAAGTGTCGGCTTACCGACGACTCCCACATGATCATAATGAGACCTAGCCACAAACAACATGTAGGGCTATTACCGGATGATGTTTCCCGGGGCCCGAAGCTGTCTAAATCCTTGCCTTGTGTTTGCGTCTCTCGATTCCACTCAGCCCCTCTCAAGCTACCACATAGATGCATTGGCGTCACAACTAATTTGTCACACCCTAGCTAGTCATGCATTAGAGTGTTGCATCTTGTTTACTCTTTCATCAGAAACTTGAAATGGGGATCTGTGAAACCCTCAGAATCATTTCTGAAAATGATCCAAATAAAAATTTCTCCAAAAAGGTCCAAGAAAATGCTCATGTTGCTCTCTGAAATTATTGGACAGAGATAAAAATCAAACCAATATTTTTAAGAGCTCATAGGTATTTATTTTGGGCATTTGGAATTAATGCATAAATATTTGCATTGGAAATATATTAGTTATATATATTAATATATGTCCAAATATTATGCCAATTATAAAGGAGCTCTGGAATAATATATCTAGCCCCTGCAAAAATTGGCATAAGGTACATAAATGATTTAATATTTTATTTAAATCAAAACAAATGTCAGAAATTAGAAAAAGAAAAATAAATAAAAGGAGGAGCTTACCTGGGCTCCTCCCTGTGCAGCCCAGCCAGCTGGCCGGCCCAGCCAACAGGCGGCCCAGCCCACCTCCCTCCTCTGTCGTCTTCGTCCTCGACAGAGGGAGGGGAGTGTGGCCAGCGCGCGCGCGCGCCACCGCGCCACGCCACCTGCTCGCCTGCCTGCCTGCCCCTCCCCTCCTCGTCTCGATGCCCCGGACGACGCCACACCCTCCCCCGCTCTCTCTCACTCTCCCTCGGTTCTCCCCTCCTCCCCCTCGCTCTCTCTCTCACGGCCGAACACCACCATCGCCGCCGTTCGCCATAGCAGCCGTCACCGGCCACCCCTCG
>NC_041391.1:568461614-568487028 GCF_002162155.2 Triticum dicoccoides
CCCTCGCTCTCTCTCTCACACGGCCGAACACCACCATCGCCGCCGTTCGCCATAGCAGCCGTCACCGGCCACCCCTCGCCCCTCCGCTGAGCTCAGGAGCTCCGCCGCGACCCCCTCTTCCTCCCCACCAAGCCAAGCCCCTCGGGAAGCCCTGCATCGCCGCCCACGTCGCCGTTCCCCTCCTCGGCCACCGGAGATCGTCGCCGTCGATTCGAGAGCTACCGGACGTCCCCGAGCCCGCTAACCATCCCTGCAGCTCCGCGGTGAGCCACTGACCCGATTCCCCCTTGCCCCGTCGTCCCTAGCATCCTGTAGCTGCCGCCCCCTTGAGCTCCGAAGCTCGCCGCCGCCGTGCCTCATCGCCGCCGTGGCTGGAGCCGTTGTAGCTCGAAGCCGAGCACACCATCGTGCTCCACACCTCACCAGGAGCACGTAGCACGCACCAACACCTCCCCTAGCGCCCTGCATCGCCTAACCCGCCGTTGGCCGAACTCCGGCCGCCGCTCACGAGCTCGCCGTCGTCGGTACCGGCCACCACAGGCACGGCCACCACCACCGTTCGACGCGCGGGAGCAAGGGCTCTCCAACGAGCCCAAGCACGGCCTCGCCCGTGCCCTGTAGCGCGTTTCCGTATCGCGCCGCCGTCTCGGGCCTCGCCGGCGTCATGTCGCCGGTGGGTTTGACCCACCTTGACCACGGCAGGACCCCCCCTGTGTCCCTGGCAGGTGGGCCCAGCCCTGTTAGCTAATTAGGATTAGCACTAACCGAATTAGTTAAACTAACTACCCCCTGACACTGACCAGTGGGCCCCAGCGCCACTAATTCCTAATTAGGATTAAATTAACCCTGTTAAACCCCCCTGTCACTGACGTGTGGACCCCACACGTCAGGTTGACCCCAGCCAGCCGCAGTTGACCACTGACGTCATGCTGACGTCATGCTGGCGCAATATATATATATTTCTGGATTTAATTTAAATCAGGAAATTCCAGAATATTATTTAAGCTTCAAAAATTCATAACTTTTATTCTGTAACTCCAAATTAGACAAATGATATATGAAAAATGATCAGAAAAATCCAATCTATCCATCTGTACTATTTTCATGCATGATCAAACAAGTTAAATTGATGTTTTTAACAGAACAAGGAAAAGCACTTTAAAAGGCCATGTTTGAGTTTGAAATTTGAATCTTTGATTCAAATTTGTTCAAACCCTTCTGGTTTTAGTTGCATTAGCCCAACACACTCATATTGCCATGTTTCATGCATGCATCATATTGTTGCACATTGTTTGGTGATGGTTGTGTATCGGTGTCCTTTGCGACAGGTTCTGCCTCCGAGGAGTACCGTGATTACCCTAACGAAGAACCGTATCAGTGCATCGAACCATCAGGCAAGCAACCAACCATTTGATCATATCGATACAATCCCATGTTCTCGCTCCTGCTCTCTTTTACTGCATTAAGACAACGCGTTTCAAACTGCTGTGTGCTACGGTAGTTGAACCCATTTCCTCTGCATGACCTGTCATTGCCACAGTAACTAGATGAAACCCACTAGCATGTGTAGGAGTTGATTGAGCCATATGTATGTGTTGTTCCTACCTTGCTATGCCTGCTATGCTTAGAGTCGTGTCAGGTCTGGTTCATCTGGGTGATGGGCTGGAGTGAAATGTTTATGTCGGTAATGAGAGTGGTGTGGTGAACATGATTTGGTAAAGGTATCGATGAGAGGCCATGTAGGAGTACATGGTGGGTTGTTTCATTGAAGCCGACCTTAAGCACTGAGATCTGTATGTGTGATTTAAGAATCAGCTACTACCATGCATTGGGCCCGAAACCAATGGACCCTCTCGGCTTCTTATTCACCCTAGTTCTCCGTCCAGGAGTTGCAAGTAGTTTCTGGTGTTTGTAGCCTACTGGAGGCCGTGGACAGCGCTGACCGTAGGGGTGGGCTGTGATGCGGTAGGTACGTGGCACGGTGTACCGAATACCCGTTAGGTATCTGGGGAACCCTGTTCACATCGTTCGGGGCCGTATGGGAAACCTCGGTCGGACTCCCTGCGGATGGAACCTGGATAGGCGATAAACCTGGACTGGAGGCTTAGGTGATTAGGTAGGTCGTGGCCGACACCCACGTTGGGCTTCCGCTTGAAGGTTGCCGAGTACATGTCGTGTAAATGACGGTAAGTGGTGAGAGCGTGTATGAAGAAGTACACCCCTGCAGGGTTAACATGATCTATTCGAATAGCCGCGTCCGCGGTAAAGGACTACTTGGTTGCCTATACAGTTCATAGACAAGTAAATGGAAACTACTAAAAGCCTGAAGATAAGTGTGAGTGCCGAGGATGGCTCTTCTGTAGGAAGACGGAGGCGGATCCTCGGTAGTGTATTGAAGTGGTGAGTAGTGGACTCGTGTGCGCAAAACCATTTCAAGTTGAAGTATCGTAGGATAGTCTAGCCAAGAGTCAGAGCTGGCTTGCTGCAATAACTCCACCAACCCTTCTTGATAACATGCATGTATGTAGGATCTGATGTAAGTCTTGCTGAGTACCTTTGTACTCATGTTGCTATAATTTACATTTTTTTCAGAAGACGCTGCAACCCCTTCTGATGGGTTCTATGTAGACATTGACATCAACGAGTAGGCTAAAGGCCCAGGTGGTGACCCTGAGCTTGTGAAGGACCATGTAGTATAGCTAGGCTTTCCAAGCCTCTTTATTTTACTAGTTGTCTGTACTCAGACAAGTTACTTCCGCTGCTGGTTTGTATGACTGTATGACTTGTATGTTGGGTCATGAGACCCGTACCTTTGTGTATGATATGTATGGCTCCCTGAGCCTTAAATAAAGTACTGGTGTCGTAGAGTCATGTTGTGATGCTTCGTTGTATTTGCACATATCGAGCATATTGTGTGTATGATTGAAATGCTTGGTATGTGTGGGATCTGACTATCTAGTTGTTTATCTTTAGTAGCCTCTCTTACCGGGAAATGTCTCCTAGTGTTACCGCTGAGCCATGGTAGCTTGCTACTGCTCTGGAACACTTAGGCTGGCCGGCATGTGTCCTTCTTCGTTCCTGTGTCTGTCCCTTCGGGGAAATGTCACGCTTTGAGTACCGGAGTCCTGTTAGCCCGCTACAGCCCGGTTTACCGGAGTCCTGCTAGCCCAGTGCTACAGCCCGGACCCACTTGCTGATGACCGACACGTTCGAAGCTGGGTCATGGATGCCTGTCCCTGTAAGTCTGTGCCACTTTGGGTTTACGACTAGTCATGTCAGCCCGGGCTCCTTATCATATGGATGCTAGCGACACTATCATATACGTGAGCCAAAAGGCGCAAACGGTCCCGGGCAAAGGTAAGGCGACACCCGTGGGGATACCGTGCGTGAGGCCGCAAAGTGATATGAGGTGTTACCGGCTAGATCGATGTGACATCGAGTCGGGGTCCTGACATAATTCCTCACACTAGGACATCTGTCGTGACAATTCCACGACAGTTGGCGCCCGCCGTGGGGTCTGCGCACGGTGGTGTTGAGTTCTTGGAGGGATCTATATCAGGGATCAAGAAGCTCGCGGTTTACGGATGAAGAACTAGCGTGGAGCAACAGTATGGGGCAAAGCCGTGGCCGGGTTAATTAAATTTGATCGTCAACTTTGGGGCAGGCCGTATGAATATGGAGTTCAAAACAAATCAAGGTTTGGAGTTCTGCTGTGCGCTGCCGATGCAAAGTAATCCATCTAATCCGGTCAATCAACAAGTGCATGTGCAGGCAAGGGTCAAGACCCCGAGGTGGTTTCGTATAGTGATCTACTACTTTGATTATGCTGCTATTTTCATGGAGGCAATACTACTATAGTAAGACTCAGCGGCAGTTATTCGTATAAAGGGATCCATCCATTGATCCATCAACACAAGAAGAAAAGTCAAACCAACAATAAATCAGAGGACCCGGGTATGCTTTGGACTCCGATTCTGCCTCCGCCGGATGGCATCACCGCTACGGCCCGCCTCCGCCGGCTCGCTTCTGCTGTGGCCCGCCTCTGCTTCTATTTTTTCTGGTATCAGGACCAAGTCAAATCTGAAGTACGCGATGAAGGGAATACTACTCCGTTGCTACTATCTACATAAAGTGATCCATCTAGTACTCGAATACTTCCCATGTTAAAGCTCAAACTTTGAGGAGGCAATCTGTACAAAAAAGGAAAATAGCATTGTTTGCCTTATGTGAACATACATGTTGGGCAAGGACTCCAACACCTGATCGGATTGACAAAATCAACACCAACACGGTCACTTGGCCAGCTCCGCACCTTGCCTCTGAACCGCAGTAACACACACCGCGTGCTAGTTATACTGCTCTTCCGCGTGACTCTACTGTCGCGCCGGGTCAAGCTGGCGTCCCTCACAGGTCGCGCTCCTGGAGCACCTTCTCCAGATCGGCCGCCTTGGCAAGGGCCACCTTCAGCTTGGCGTTCTTGTCATCGACCGCCTTCTCGGCTGCCTCGCGGTGACGGGCCTCGTATTGACGGGCCCCCTTAGCCGTGGTGACCTGTCCCCGCAAGCGATCCACCTCGGCCTGGAGCCAACCCTTGTCGTCGGCCAACTGGCCGCGCTACTGGTCCGCCTCCACCAAGGCCTGCTGCGCCTCCACCACCTTGGCGGCTTCCGCCTTAAAAAGCTCCACCTCGGCCTCGAGGCGGCTTTTGTGACCCGCCAGCTGCTCATGCAGCTGGTTGGCCTCATCAAGAGACCGGCGGGCTGCGGCCGCCTCCGCCCTCGCTTGTGCCGCCTCGACGCCAAGACGGCCGGTGTCGGCAACAAGCCGATCATAGTGATGACTGGCCCAGAGCAGACGAGTCCGCCAGGACAGCACCTCGGCTGCGAAAAGGAAGAATTCAGCAAATGAGAAAGCAAAATATAAGATTTGGCCCAACTGTTACACAGTTGGCCAGAATTCTAGGGCTACACCGAGTGGGTGTGCTAGCGCGCCCCCACTAGAAAAGAGCACAAGGATACCTGCAGCGATGGGAAGCTCCTCCTCCTTGGCGGCGGGCTGCTCCTTGAGGTCCCAGTGCTTGCCCACGAGACGGTTGAAGGCGGTGACCCGGAAGGCGCCGAGATGCTAAGAAAGCAGTAGTCAGAACAAGGCCAACGCTCTAAAAAGATTCGACCCAACTACTACGTAGTTGGCCCGAACCTCGGGGGCTACACCCAGTGGGTGCGCTGGCGTGCCCCCACAAAGAAGAAATCGCAAGAAAGAGAAGACTTACCAGAACGGCGCGCTCCAGGTTGTGCGTCCGCTCCACCTCGGCCTAGGCGAAGGCCTCGAGCCAGTCCGTCGAGCCTCGCAAGCGGCGGCTGACGGCATCCAGCGCCGCCTCCTCCTGGGTCTGAGGCCCAAAGACAACGGCGCCCCTGCTCTGCGCCGGCTGCGGCGCGGCGGCTCGGCGCCCTTCCTGCCGGGGCACCAAGGCGTGCTCCTCGCTGGCCGCTCGCGACGCGACCAGCACCTCCTACGACGCCCCTCCTGGCGCCGTCAACAACCCGGATGCCGGGACGCCCTGCGTCGCCACCTCCGGCCCGGATGCTGGGACGGTCTGCTGCGCCACCACCGGCTCAGCTGCCGGGGTGGCCTCTGGCACCGTCGCCTGTGGTGCCTCCTCCAACACCGGCGGCGCCTCCGGCACTGCCGCCCGCAGTGCCTCCGGCACTGCCGCCCGCAGTGCCTCTTCTATGACGGCGCCGCCTCCACCGCCACCAGCCCCCGCTCGCTCGACTACGTCGACCTGCGGTGGGTGTCATCCCCCACCTCCACGACCTCCCGATCGAGGATCCCACCTCAGCCCGGCCTTCACGGCTGCGCTCCCTCACCGATGACGGTTCAAAGACCGTCGCCGCCACCACCGTGCCCTTCGGCATCTAGCTCCAGGCCGGCTCCGCGCCGGCTCGCGCCCATGCCGCCGCCACGTCAGTCCAAGCCTGAACCAGTGCCGCCTCCAGCTCCGCCTCGGACCTGTTCCTGTCCCGCCAGGCCAAGCCTTCAGCGTCGTTCGGGTCCAGGCTGAGGTCCAAGTCGGCCCGTCCCTCCACCTCGGCTTGGTCAGCGGGTTCGGACTGGCTCCTGCGGAACGCGGTCCCTTCGGCGGCCGCAGCGTCCGCCGCCGCCCTCGCCAATGCGATTGGCGACCTAAAGAAGAAGACAGAATAAGCAAGAAAAAAGAAACAAGGCCAAGCTCAACAATCCAGATGCATACGGAAGATGAATCTTACCCCGACAAGACCAGGACCGGGGTTGGCCACCCATGCCCGGCGCCGCACTTCCTCTTGGCCGGCCTCCTAGCCCCGGCCGGGTCCGCCGTGCACTTCGGGGCCCGGGGTCGCGGCGCGACACTGTCTTTCCCATGCGAGCAGCTTGGTGCCGCCCCACGTGAAGGCCCGGCACCGCCCGCGTCGCCGCCTCCCCCGCCCAATGCTGCTACACCAACAACCGGCGTCAGCATCGCCCGCACCATGCCGTGATCAGCAATTCAAGACACATGAAGGAAAATACGAGACTTACCCGCATGACGCCCAGCGTCGGCGTCGGCCTCGGGCTCCTCCTCCCCGCTGTGAGCCGCGGGCTCCTCTGGCGCCACCGGCACCACCTGCCATGGAGCCCGGGCGTAAGGATTCCGGATCGCGTTCAGAAGCACCTCCCGCGTCGGGTCAGGGCGGATGAGAAGATGCGCAGCAGCAAGGTAAGGCGACCAGACACTCACCTGTGGCGCCGGGTTCGACTCGCCGTACGGCGCCTTGCTGAACTGCCAGTCCTCTCCAAGGTTGGCCTTGGAGATGTCATTCACGCCACGTTCAATCTGCTCCGACGACAGCCGCGTCGATCCCATACGGTTGGGGTCTTTAAGGCCGACTATTTCTCTGATGAGGCAGGAGCGCCTCTGCAGCGGGAGGACTCGGCGCATAATGAACGCGGCGATGAGGTCGGTGCCGGTGAGCCCCTCCTGCGTCCTCATCACCGTCACCCGCTCGTAGAGATTGACAATCTGCTGCGACGGGCGCTTAGGAGAGTAGCCCCAGTTCGCCTTCGCCAGCGTCAGTGCGATGGCGAAGGCCGGAAGATTGATGCGGTCCGCACCCAAGTTGCGGACGTACAAGAAGGAGTTCTGCCATTTCTTGGCAGAATCCTCCAGCGGGATATTGGGGAGGTCCGTCCCCGACCGCATCGAGATGACGGCGGCGCCGCAGTCAGCGATCTCCCTGGCCGACGAGCCCTGCTACTTCAAGGAGAAGAAGCACGCCTAGATGTCGATCGTGGGCTCGACCTCCAAGTACCCCTCGCAGAGGGTGATGAAGCCGGAGAGCTGGACGATGGCGCCGGCGCCGAGATGATGCGGCTGGAGCCCGAAGAACTCCAGGAAGGTGCGGAAGAAGGTTCTCGCCGGCAGCCCAAACCCGCGCTCGAAGTGCGTGAGGAAGACCACGCGCTCCTGCTCCTCGGGCCGAGGCCTCTGCTCACCGCGCGGTAGACGGACACCAACGTCCGTCTCCCACGGCAGCCGCTGCGATGCCCGAAGCTGGGTGATGTCCTCGGTGGTGACGGTCGAGCCCATCCAGGAGCCCGACGGCAGTGCCATGATCGAGGGAAGAAGAAAGAAGATGGACGGCGAAGGAGTTCTGCTCGGAGCAGCAGGCGCCGTAGTGCATCGGTTGCAAAGAGCAGAGCAAGAGCGAAGGGGACAGGAGGGCGCGAGCAAGAATGATGTCCGCCGCCCCCCTGCCCCCTCAATTTATAACCTTCGATTTGAACGTGGGGGAGTGCGATCGTCTGCACGCGCCCACCCCACTACCCCGTGATGTCTACTACACAACCTTCTTCTTGTAGATGTTGTTGGTCCTGCAAGTGCACAGGTTTGTAGGACAGTAGAAAATTTCCCTCAAGTGGATGACCTAAGGTTTATCAATCCGTGGGAGGCGTAGGATGAAGATGGTCTCTCTCAAACAACCCTGCAACCAAATAACAAAGAGTCTCTTGTGTCCCCAACACACCTAATACAATGGTAAATTGTATAGGTGCACTAGTTCGGCAAAGAGATGGTGATACAAGTGCAATATGGATCGTAGATATAGGTATTTGTAATATGAAAATATAAAAACAGCAAGGTAACTAATGATAAAAGTGACCGTAAATGGTATTGCAATGATAGGAAACAAGGCCTAGGGTTCATACTTTCACTAGTGCAAGTTCTCTCAACAATAATAACATAGATAGATCATATAACAAGCCCTCAACATGCAACAAAGAGTCACTCCAAAGCCACTAATAGCGGAGAACAAACCTAGAGATTATGGTAGGGTACGAAGCCACCTCAAAGTTATTCTTTCGGATCAATCTATAAAAGAGTTCGTACTAGAATAACACCTTAAGACACAAATCAACCAAAACCCTAATGTCACCTAGATACTCCATTATCACCTCAAGTATCCGTGGGCATGATTATACGATATGCGTCACACAATCTTAGATTCATCCAACCAACACAAAGTACTTCAAAGAGTGCCCCAAAGTTTCTACCGGAGAGTCAAGAAAACCTGTGCCAACCCCTATGCATAGGTTCATGGGCAGAACCCGCAAGTTGATCACCAAAAAATACATCAAGTGGCACGTGATATCCCATTATCACCACAGATAAACACGGCAAGACATATATCAAGTGTTCTTAAATCAAAGACTCAATCCGATAAGATAACTTCAAGAGGGAAACTCAATTCATCATAAGAGAGTAGAGGGGGAAAAACATCATAAGATCCAACTATAATAGCAAAGCTCGCGATACATCAAGATCATGCCATAGAGAGAACACGAGAGAGAGAGATCAAACACATAGCTACTGGTACATACCCTCAGCCCCTAGGGTGAACTACTCCCTCATCATCTTGGATAGCACCGGGATGATGAAGATAGCCACCAATGATGGGTTCCCCCTCCGGCAGGGTGCCAGAACGGACTCCCAAGAGGTTTTTGGTGGCTACAAAGGCTTGCGGCGGCGGAACTCCCGATCTATCTTGATATTCGATGGTTTTAGGGTACGTAGGCTTATATAGGCGAAAGAAGTCGGTCGGGATGTGCTCGAGGAGCCCACGAGACAGGGGGGCGTGCCCTATAGGGGGGGCACCCTCCTATCTCATGGTTGCCTCAAGGATCTTCTAACGTGAACTCCAAGTCTCCAGGACCATATTCTTCCAAAAAATCACGCTGCCGAAGGTTTCATTCCGTTTGGACTCCGTTTGATATTCCTTTTCTTCAAAATACTGAAATAGGCAATAAAACAGCAATATGGGCTGGGCCTCCGGTTAGTAGGTTAGTCCCAAAAATGATATAAATGTGGAAAATAAAGCCCATAAACATCCAAAAGGGGTAATATAATAGCATGGAACAATAAAAAATTATAGATACGTTAGAGACGTATCAAGCATCCACAAGCTTAATTCCTGCTCGTCCTCGAGTAGGTAAATGATAAAAACTGAATTTTTGATGTGGAATGCTACCTAGCATAATTCTCAATGTAATTTTATTTATTGTGGCATGAATGTTCAGATCCAAATGACTCAAAATAAAAGTTCATATTAACATGAAAATGGTGATACTTCAAGCATACTAATCAAAGTAATCATGTCTTCTGAAAATAACATGGCCAAAGAAAGTTATCCCTACAAAATCATATAGTCTGGCTGTTGCTCTATCTTCATCACACAAAGTATTTAATCATGCACAACCCCGATGACAAGCCAATCAATTGTTTCATACTTTAATAATCTCAAACTCTTTTAACTTTCACGCAATACATGAGCGTGAGCCATGGACATAGCACTATATATGGAATAGAATGGTGGTTGTGGAGAAGACAAAAAGGAGAAGATAGTCTCACATCAACTGGGCGTATCAACGGGCTATGGAGATGCCCATTAATAGATATCAATGTGAGTGAGTAGGGATTGCAATGCAATGGATGCACTAGAGCTATAAATATATGAAAGCTCAACAAAAGAAACTAAGTGGGTGTGCATCCAACTTGCTTGCTCAAGAAGACCTAGGGCACTTTGAGGAAGCCCATCATTGGAATATACAAGCCAAGTTCTATAATGAAAAATTCCCACTAGTATATGAAAGTGACAACATATAAAACTCTCTATCATGAAGATCATGGTGCTACTTTGAAGCACAAGTGTAGAAAAAGAGATAGTAGCATTGTCCCTTCTCTCTTTTTCTCTCATTTTATTTTTTTCTTTTTCTTTTCTCTTTTTTTCCTCTTTTTTTTCTTTGGCCTTCTTTTTTTCTTTTTGGCCTTTCTCTTTTTTTTTTATTTTTTTTTCTTGTTGTAAAGTCCGAAGTCTCATCCCGACTTGTGGGGGAATCATAGTCTTCATCATCCTTTCCTCACTAGGACAATGCTCTAATAATGAAGATCATCACACTTTTATGGATTTACAACTCAAGAATTACAACTCAAAGCTAGAACAAGATATGAATCTATATGAATGCCTCCGGCGGTGTACCGGGATATGCAATGAATTAAGAGCGACATGCATGAAAATTATGAAGGTGGCCTTGCCACAAATACGATGTCAACTACATGATCATGCAAAAAGCAATATGACAAAAGTAATGCGTGTCATATGAACAGAACAGTGGAAAGTTGCATGGAAATATATCTCGGAATGGCTATGGAAATGCCATAATAGGTAGGCATGGTGGCTGTTTTGAGGGAGGTATATGGTGGGTGTATGGTACCGGCGAAAGTTGCGCGGCACAAGAGAGGCTAGCAATGGTGGAAGGGTGAGGGTGCGTATAATCCATGGACTCAACATTAGTCAAAAGAACTCATATACTTGTTGCAAAAATCTAGAAGTCATCAAAAACCAAAGAACTACGCGCATGCTCCTAGGGGGATAGATTGGTAGGAAAAGACCATCGCTCGTCCCCGACCGCCACTGACACTCAATAAATAAAATTGTGCTCCAACTTCATCACAAAGCGGTTCACCATACGTGCATGCTACGGGAATCACAAACCTCAACACAAGTATTTTTCATAATCAACTCAACTAACATGACTCTAATATCACTACCTCCATATCTCAAAACAATTATCAAGCATCAAATTGATCATAGCATCCAATTCACTTTCTATGACAGTTTTTATTATACCCAACTTGGATGCTCATCATTCTAGGACCAACTTTGTAACCATAGGAAATACCATGCTGTTCTAAAAGACACTCAAAATGATAAAAGTGAATCATGAGAGACTAGTAATTTCTACAAAATATAACCACCGCCATGCTCTAAAAGAAATAAGTGATGCACTAGAGCAAATGACAAACTACTCCGAAAGATATACGTGAAGATCAATGAGTAGCTAAATAATTATGTATCTATGCAAAGACTCTCTCTCATTTAAGAATTTCAGATCTTGGTATTGTATTCAAACAGCAAGCAAAAAAAAATGACATTGCAAGGATAGCACAACTCAAGTGAAGAAGCAAAAACTTAGGCTCAACCGATATTAACCAATAGTTGTTGAAGAAGAAAGGTGGGATGCCTACCGGGGCATCCCCAAGCTTAGATGCTTGAGACTTATTGAAATATTATCTTGGGGTGCCTTGGGAATCCCCAAGCTTGAACTTTTGTGTCTCCTTAATTCCTCTCATATCATGGTTTCTCTTTTTATCAAAAGCTTCATCCACACCAAACTCAACAAGAACTCGTGAGATAGGTTAGTATAAACCAATGCAAAACCTTATCATTTTCTACTGTAAAAAATCACTAAAATTATTATTCAACATTTCATACTAAATGTCTCTGCATATTTAACACTCCTATCCTCAAATAGAATCATTAAACAAGCAAACATATGCAAACAATGCAACCATAACAGCAATCTCTCAAAACAGTATAGTCTGTAAAGAATGCAAGAGTATCAATACTTCTCTAACTCCAAAAATTATGAAATAAAATTCCCACTACAGTAAATTTATCACAGCTCATTATTAAAAAAGTTCAACATTATATCATTCTCTGACTTTTCTAAGGAATTTTTGCAACAGCGGTAAACTTTCTGTTTTCAAACAGCAACATGTATACTAGCAAAATAAGCATCATAAAGGCTATACTTGACACTTTTATTGAAACTAAAGATGCAAAACATTAATATAAATAACAACAATCAAATACTAAAAAAATAAAATGACGCTCCAAGCAAAACACATATCATGTGGTGAATAAAAATATAGCTCCAAGTAAAGTTACCGATGAACGAAGACGAAAGAGGGGATGCCTTCCGGGGCATCCCCAAGCTTAGGCTCTTGGTTGTCCTTGAATATTACCTTGGGCTGCCTTGGGAATCCCCAAGCTTAGGCTCTTGCCACTCTTTATTCCATAGTCCATCGAATCTTTACCCAAAACTTGAAAACTTCACAACACAAAACTCAACAGAGAACTCGTAAGCTCCGTTAGTATAAGAAAATAAAACCACCACTTAGGTACTGTAATGAACCCATTCTAAATTCATATTGGTGTAATATCTACTATATTCCAACTTATCTATGGTTCATACCACTTAATACTAGCCATAGATGCATCAAAATAAGCAAACAACACATAGAAAATAGAATCTGTCAAAAACAGAAGAGTCTGTAGTAATCTGTATCAAACGTATACTTCTGGAATTCAAAAAATCCTACCAAATTAGAAATTATTAAGCCATTTGTGTACCAAACCATATCAACAAGAGTCAGATCAGAAGCACGTTTCTGTGAATTAAAAAAACTAATTTACTGGGTGCAAAAGTTTCTGATTTTCAGCAGGATCAACACAACTATCACCAAAAGCCATCCTAAAGGTCTTACTTGCCACTTTATTGAAACAAAAGCTATAAAACATGATTACTACAGTAGCATAATCATGTGGACACACCAAAAAAGTAATGGTAAATATTGGGTTGTCTCCCAACAAGCGCTTTTATTTAATGCCTTTCTAGCTAGGCATGATGATGACAATGATGCTCACATAAAAGATAAGAATTGAAACATAACGGGAGCATCATGAAGCATATGACTAGCACATTTAAGTCTAACCCACTTCCTATGCATAGGGATTTTGTGAGAAGACAACTTATGGGAACAATAATCAACAAGCATAGGAGGCTAAACAAGCATAACTTCAAAACTTTAAGCACATAGAGAGGAAACTTGACATTATTGCAATTCCTACAAGCATATGTTCCTCCCTCATAATAATTTTCAGTAGCATCATGAATGAATTAAACAATATAACCAGCACCTAAAGCATTCTTTTCATGATCTACAAGCATAGCAAATTTACTACTCTCCACATAAGCAAATTTCTTCTCATGAATAGTAGTGGGAGCAAACTCAACAAAATAATTATCATGTGAGGCATAATCCAATTGAAAACTAAAATCATGATGACAAGTTTCATGGTTATTATTATTCCTAATAGCATACAAGTCATCACAATAATCATCATAGATAGAAACTTTGTTCTCATAATCAATTGGAACCTCTTCCGAAATAGTGGATTCATCACAAAATAAAGTTGACACTCTTCCAAATCCACTTTCATATTCATCACAATAAAATTCAACATTCTCCAAAATAGTGGGATCACTACTTCCTAAAGTTGACACTCTTCCAAACCCACTTTCATCAATATAATCATCATAAATAGGAGGCATGCTATCATCAAAATAAATTTGCTCATCAAAGCTTGGGGGACAAAATATATCATATTCATCAAACATAGCTTCCCCAAGCTTGTGGCTTTGCATATCATTAGCATCATGGATATTCAAGGAATTCATACTAACAACATTGCAATCATGCTCATCATACAAAGATCTAGTACCAAGCATTTTAATGCATTCTTCTTCTAGCACTTGAGCACAATTTTCCTTTCCATCATTCTCACGAAAGATATTAAAAAGATGAAGCGTATGAGACAAACTCAATTCCATTTTTTTTGTAGTTTTTCTTTTATAAACTAAACTAGTGATAAAACAAGAAACAAAAATATTTGATTGCAAGATCTAAAGATATACCTTCAAGCACTCACCTCTCCGGCAACGGCGCCAGAAAAGAGCTTGATGTCTACTACACAACCTTCTTCTTGTAGACGTTGTTGGGCCTGCAAGTGCACAGGTTTGTAGGACAGTAGCAAATTTCCGTCAAGTGGATGACCTAAGGTTTATCAATCCGTGGGAGGCGTAGGATGAAGATGGTCTCTCTCAAAAACCTTGCAACCAAATAACAAAGAGTCTCTTGTGTCCCCAACACACCCAATACAATGGTAAATTGTATAGGTGCACTAGTTCGGCGAAGAGATGGTGATACAAGTGCAATATGGATGGTAGATATAGGTATTTGTAATCTGAAAATATAAAAACAGCAAGGTAACAAATGACAAAAGTGAGCATAAATGGTATTGCAATGATAGGAAACAAGGCCTAGGGTTCATACTTTCACTAGTGCAAGTTCTCTCAAAAATAATAACATAGATAGATCATATAACAAGCCCTCAACATGCAACAAAGAGTCACTCCAAAGCCTCTAATAGCGGAGAACAAACATAGAGATTATGGTAGGGTACGAAACCACCTCAAAGTTATTCTTTCGGATCAATCTATAAAAGAGTTCGTACTAGAATAACACCTTAAGACACAAATCAACCAAAACCCTAATGTCACCTAGATACTCCATTGTCACCTCAAGTATCCATGGGCATGATTATACGATATGCGTCACACAATCTCAGATTCATCCAACCAACACAAAGTACTTCAAAGAGTGCCCCAAAGTTTCTACCGGAGAGTCAAGAAAACGTGTGCCAACCCCTATGCATAGGTTCATGGGCGGAACCCGCAAGTTGGTCACCAAAACATACATCAAGTGGCACGTGATATCCCATTCGCACCACAGATAAACACAGCAAGACATACATCAAGCGTTCTCAAATCAAAGACTCAATCCGATAAGATAACTTCAAGAGGGAAACTCAGTTCATCACAAGAGAGTAGAGGGGGGAAAACATCATAAGATCCAACTATAATAGCAAAGCTCGCGATACATCAAGATCGTGCCATAGAGAGAACACGAGAGAGAGAGAGAGAGAGAGAGAGATCAAACACATAGCCACTGGTACATACCCTCAGCCCCGAGGGTGAACTACTCCCTCTTCATCATGGGTAGCGCCAGGATGATGAAGATGGCCACCGGTGATGGGTTCCCCCTCCGGCAGGGTGCCGGAACAGACTCCCAAGAGGTTTTTGGTGGCTACAGAGGCTTGCGGCGGCGGAACACCCGACCTATCTTGATATTCGATAGTTTTAGGGTACGTAGGTTTATATAGGCGAAAGAAGTTGGTCGGGAGGTGCTCGAGGGGCCCACGAGATAGGGGGCGCGCCCTACAGGGGTGGGGGCGCCCTCCTATCTCGTGGCTGCCTCGAGGATCTTCTGACGTGAACTCCAAGTCTCCAGGATCATATTCTTCCAAAAAATCACGCTGCCGAAGGTTTCATTCCGTTTGGACTCCGTTTGATATTCCTTTTCCTCGAAATACTGAAACAGGCAATAAAACAACAATATGGGCTGGGCCTCCGGTTAGTAGGTTAGTCCCAAAAATGATATAAATGTGTAAAATAAAGCCCATAAACATCCAAAAAGGGGTAATATAATAGCATGGAACAATCAATAATTATAGATACGTTGGAGACGTATCACCCCGCAATAAGTGCGCACGTACAAGCGCAGTAACTGCCCGGGGAAGAGCAACTGGCCCCCAGATGCCGCAATAAATTCGCGCATGTGGGCCAAGGGCATGCGGTGGCGGGCCCTAGCCCGTCGCCCAGTCCCGTCACGCGCGTGGCCTGTCAGGCCCCTCTGACTTCCGGGCACCACGTGGCACTCGCGCGAAGCCCGAGGGATTGCCCCAAGATTCGACGGACTCCTCGGTTCCCGCCACGGCTGGGATACCACGATCCAGTTTCCAAGAAAACCGGCACACAGTGGGTGTTGCCGGACCCGGCACTCGCAGAATCCGCCTTGCTTAAGGGGGAAACTACGAAGGCCCACTCATCCGAAGACGGCATACCTTCACAGCTTCGGGGACTACTGTCGGGGGGATGGAACCCGGGCAGGCAACAGAACCCAGATCCTCTTCAAAAACAACAGGGCAGGTACCGCCCCTCAAACCGGCACGCGCTTGGCTGGGTCGCTCGACCCAGCCAAGCCCCGCAACATGGCCAGACTCGCCGACCCGGCAAGAACAGCCGACTCGACCTCAACAACTAGCGCAAGACAGTCGAACCCGGCACCACCAAAGCTTCATCAACAAGCCAGCTCCACCCGTGGCATGCTCCGCAATCCGGCCACAGGTCATCTCCCGTCCCATCCAGGCCGTACGATGGGACGAGTCTTCAATCAATGATGACCGAGGCAATAGTGCCCCGCCCATGCCTCTGGTCAGCCGGAGCATGGCAACATTGCCCCTTAGCTACCCGTTGACCAGGGTTGGCGTGGCTATAGTGCCCCCGCCCTCACCGCTGACAGCAGCAAGCGGCAACCTGACGGAGAGCCACTGTACACGACTTGACTCGGCCACGCCCTGACGATCGACAAGATGGTGCACAGTCCCCCTAGGTATGCTGGGCCCGCACCTAGGGGAACCCGGTGAACCACAAGCCCTCAGCGGGACCCAGCCCGGGTCCCGGACACCGACAATCCGGACCCACCGACTTATAACATTACCATTGTACCCCTAGGGTGTTGCTCTATAAAACCCCCAGGAGTCCACGCTCATACGGGCAGAGACGCATGTAGCAACAGGAAAGCGAGCAAGCAGAGAACTAGCCACCAAACAGCAACACCAGGGAAAAGGAGGAGCCCAAGCCTTGGCCAGCTTCCTTCCTCCCCCATACAGCTCCAGCAGCAACATTGTACTATCAAACATCCAACTACACTCGGCAGGACTAGGGGTGTTATCTCTCCGGAGAGCCCCGAACCTGGGTATGTCCGGCGTCCCGCACCCGCTCATGCCAACCCCGCCTCTGGAGTCCACCAGCGCCCTCAATCCTCCTCCTCTCCTTAGCCATCCCTTGGCATCTGCCGTGCGCCCACCACGACACATAGCACCAGCCGTACCACAGAAAAATCCCACTCCAGCAAAAAGTACAGCAAGTCCACCGGCCAAAGACCTATCCCAACTGCAGAGACGGCCAATTCCTGCAGATTGGAACCCCATTCCAGTTATTCCTAGTTTAAAAGACAAAGCTTTCAATGTTTTTAGGGACTACGTGCATATATTCCCATCATGAAAAGATTATGGTGAAGACAAACACCATTTTCACATCTTCCTGTACAACTTATGTGTAAGTGCTATTATTCATGGTGATTATTTTCCTGTTTTTTGCTTATTGAACACATCAATGATCTACATTACATTGTTGTAAGTAGGGGAGGGTCAATCTAGATAGTTGATACGTGTCCAACGTATCTATATTTTTTGATGTATTCATGCCATGTTTATAATATTTTTTACATGCTTTTGGTATGATTTGGTTATAACTAAGCCGGACTAATGCTGTTTTCAGCAGAACTACCGAGGTGTTGTTTTTGTGCAGAAATAAAAGTTCTCGGAATGCACTGAAAATCAACGGAGATTTTTTCTAGAAAATATAAAAAATACTGGAACGAAGAGTTACCGGAGAGGAGGCCCGTGGGGCCCATGAGGGTGGAGGGCGCCCCCACCCCCCTAGGGCACGCCCCTATGCCTCGTGGACTCCCCGTGGGTCCCCCTAACTTGTTCTCGACGCCAAACCCTCCTATAAATACAGAAACCCCCAGAAAATAACCTAGATCAGGAGTTCCGCCGCTGCAAGCCTCTGTAGCCACCAAAAACCTCTCAGGAGCCTGTTCCGACACCCTGCCGGAGGGGGAATCCATCACCGGTGGCCATCTTCATCATCCTGGTGCTCTCCATGACGAGGAGGGAGTAGTTCACCCTTAGGGCTGAGGGAGTAGCTATGTGTTTGATCTCTCTCTCTCTCTCTATCTCTCTCTCTCTCTCTCGTGTTCTTGATTTGGCACGATCTTGATGTACCGCGAGCTTTGCTATCATAGTTGGATCTTATGATGTTTCTCCCCCTCTACTCTCTTCTAATGGATTGAGTTTTCCCTTTGAAGTTATCTTATCGGATTAAGTCTTTAAGTATTTGAGAACACTTGATGTCTGTCTTGCATGTGCTTATCTGAGGTGACAATGGGATATCACGTGATCTACTAGATGTATGTTTTGGTGATCAACTTGCGGGTTCAGTGACCTTGTGAACTTATGCATAGGTGTTGGCACATATTTTCATCTTGACTCTCCGGTAGAAACTTTGGGTTACTCTTTGAAGTTCTTTGTGTTGGTTGAATAGATGAATCTGAGATTGTGTGATGCATATCATATAATCATACCCACGGATACTTGAGGTGACATTGGAGTATCTAGGTGACATTAGGATTTTGGTTGATTTGTGTCTTAAGGTGTTATTTTACTACAAACTCTAGGGCTGTTTGTGACACTTATAGGAATAGCCCAATGGATAGATCGGGAAGAATAACTTTGAGGTGGTTTAGTACCCTACAATAATATCTTCATTTGTTCTCCTCTATTAGTGACTTTGGAGTGACTCTTTGTTGCATGTTGAGGGATAGTTATATGATCCAATTATGTTATTATTGTTGACAGAACTTGGACTGGTGAAAGTATGAACCCTAGGCCTTGTTTCGAAGCATTGCAATACCATTTTCGCTCACTTTTACCACTTGCTACCTTGCTATTTTTATATTTTCAGATTAGAAAAACCTATTTCTATCATCCATATTGCACTTGTATCACCATCCCTTCACCGAACTAGTGCACCTATACAATTTTCCATTGTATTGGGTGTGTTGGGGACACAAGAGACTCTTTGTTATTTGATTGCAGTGTTGTTTGAGAGAGACCATTTTCATCCTACGCCTCCCATGGATTGATAAACCTTGGGTCATCTACTTGAGGGAAATTTGCTACTGTCCTACAAACCTCTGCACTTGGAGGCCCAACAACGTATACAAGAAGAAGGTTGCGTAGTAGACATCAAGCTCTTTTCTGGCGCTATTGCCGGGGAGGCTAGGTAAGCGGCACTAACACCCCGTCAACTAAGCTCTTTTCTGGCGCCGTTGCCGGGGAGGTTAGTGCTTGAAGGTATATCTTTAGATCTTTCAATTGAATCTTTTAGTTTCTTGTTTTATCACTAGTTTAATTTATAAAAGAAAAGTACAAAATAATGGACTTGAGGGTGCCTCATATGCTTCATCTTTCTAATATCTTTCGTGAAAATGATGGAAAGGAAAATTGTGCTCAAGTGCTAGAAGAAGAATGCATTAAAATGTTTGGCACTAAATATTTGAATGATGAGCATGATTGCAATGTTGTTAGTATGAATTCCTTGAATATCCATGATGCTAATGATATGCAAAGCCACAAGCTTGGGGATGCTATGTTTGATGAAGATGATATTTTTTTCTCCCCCAAGTTTTGATGAGCAAATTTATTATGATGAAAGCATGCCTCCTATCTATGATGATTATTGTGATGACATGTATGCCATAAAGAATAATTATAGCCATGAAACTTGTCATCTTGATCTTAATTTTCAATCTCATGATAGTTATTTTGTTGAGTTTGCTCCCACTATTCTGAATGTGAAGAATTTTGCTTATGTGGAGAGTAATAAAAATTCTATGCTTATGCATCATGAAAAGAGTGCTTTATGTGATAGTTATATTGTTGAATTCATTCATGATGCTACTGAAAATTATTATGAGGGAGGAATGTATGCTTGTAGGAATTGCAATAATATCAAGTTTCCTTTCTATGTGTTGAAAATCTTGAAGTTATGCTTGTTTTGACTTCCTATGCTAGTTGTTTCTTGTTCCCGTAAGTTGTTTCCTCACAAAATCCCTAGGCATAGGAAGTGGGTTAGACTTAAATGTGCTAGTCATATGCTTCATGATCCTCCCGTTATGTTTCAATTCTTATCTTTTATGTGAGCATCATTGAAATAATCATGCCTAGCTAAAAAGGCATTAAAGAAAAGTGCTTGTTGGGAGACAACCAAATATTTAACCCTACTGTGTTTGTGTGTTCACATGATTAAGATACTCTAGTAATCATGTTTTATAGCTTGTGTTTCAATAAAGTGCCAAGTAGAACTTTTGGGAAGACTTGGGTGAAAGTTAATGTGATCTTGTTGTAAAAATACAGAAACTTTGCGCTCACAAGATTAGCTGTCATTTTTTACAGAAGAGTGATTTTGAGTTGATTATTTTTGCATAAGATTAATGGACAAATTACACACGTCCACAAACTTATTTCAGAATTTTTGGAGCTACATAAGTATTCGAGAGTTATAGATTACTACAGAGTGTTCTGTTTTTAACAGATTTTGTTTTCTATGTGTTGTTTGCTTATTTTTGATGAATCTATGAGTAGTATCGGATGGTATGAACCATAGAGAAGTGGGAATACTGTAGATATTACGCTAATATAAATAAAGAATGAGTTCACAATAGTACCAAAAGTGGTGATTTATTTTCGTATACTAACGGAGCTTACGAGTTTTCTGTTGAGTTTTGTGTTGTCAAGTTTTTAAGTTTTGGGTAAAGATTCGATGGACTATGGAATAAGGAGTGGCAAGAGCCTAAGCTTGGGGATGCCCAAGGCACCCCTAGGTAATATTCAAGGACAACCAAGATCCTAAGTTTGGGGATGCCCCGGATGGCATCCCCTCTTTCGTCTTCGTTCATCGGTAACTTTACTTGGAGCTATATTTTTATTCACCACATGATATGTGTTTTGCTTGGAGCGTCATTTTGTTTTATTTTGTTTTGCTTGTTGTTTGAATAAAATACCAAGATTTGAAATTCTTAAATTTTAGAGAGTCTTCAGATAGTTGCACAATTATTCGACTACTCATTGATCTTCACTTATATCTTTTGGAGTAGTCTGTCGTTTGCTCTAGTGCTTCATTTATATCTTCCGGAGAACGACGGTGGTTTTATTTTGAGAGTCTTAAACAGCATGGTAATTTTGTTTGGTTATAAAACTAGTCCTAATATGATGGGCATCCGAGAGGGATATAATAAAAACTTTCATATAAAGTGCATTGAATACTATGAGAAGTTTGATTCTTTATGATTCTTTTGAGATATGAGGATGGTGATATTAGAGTCATCCTAGTAGAGTAGTTGTGAATTTGAGAGATACTTGTGTTAAAGTTTGTGATTCCCGTAGCATGCACGTATGGTGAACCGTTATGTGATGAAGTCGGAGCATGATTTATTTATTTATTGTCTTCCTTATGAATGGCGGTCGGGGATGAGCGATGGTTTTTTCCTACCAATCTATCCCCCTAGAAGCATGCGCGTAGTACTTCGTTTCGATAACTAATAGATTTTTGCAATAAGTATGTGAGTTCTTTATGACTAATGTTGAGTCCATGGATTATACGCACTCTCACCCTTCCACCATTGCTAGCCTCTCTAGCGCCGCGCAACTTTCGCCGGTACCATACGCCCACCATATACCTTCCTCAAAACAGCCGCCATACATACCTATTATGGCATTTGTATAGCCATTCCAGGATATATTGCCATGCAACTTTCCACCATTCCATTTATTATGACATGCCGCATCATTGTCATATTGCTTTGCATGATCATGTAGTTGACATCGTATTTGTGGGAAAGCCACTGTTCATAATTCTTTCATACATGTCACTCTTGATTCATTGCACATCCCGGTACACCGCCGGAGGCATTCACATGGAGTCATATTTTGTTCTAAGTATTGAGTTGTAATTCTTGAGTTGTAAGTAAATAAAAGTGTGATGATCATCATTATTAGAGCATTGTCCTAGTGAGGAAAGGATGATGGAGACTATGATTCCCCCACAAGTCGGGATGAGACTCCAGACAAAAAAATAAAAAAATAAAAAAAAAGGCCAAAAAAGAGAAGGCCCAAAAAAATGAGAGAAAAAGAGAGAAGGGGCAATGCTACTATCCTTTTACCACACTTGTGCTTCAAAGTAGCACCATGATCTTCATGATAGAGAGTCTCCTATGTTGTCACTTTCATATACTAGTGGGAATTTTTCATTATAGAACTTGGCGTGTATGTTCCAATGATGGGCTTCCTCAAAGTGTCCTAGGTATTCGTGAGCAAGCTATTTGGATGCACACCCACTTAGTTTCTTTTCGAGCTTTCATACACTTATAGCTCTAGTGCATCCCTTGCATGGCAATCCCTACTCACTTACATTGATATCTATTGATGGGCATCTCCATAGCTCGTTGATATGCCTAGTTGATGTGAGACTATCTTCTCCTTTTTGTCTTCTCCACAACCACCATTCTATTCCACCTATAGTGCTATGTCCATGGATCACGCTCATGTATTGTGTGAAGATTGAAAAGGTTTGAGAACATCGAAAGTATGAAACAATTGCTTGGCTTGTCATCGGGGTTGTGCATGATTAAATACTTTGTGTGATGAAGATAGAGCATAGCCAGACTATATGATTTTGTAGGGTTAGCTTTCTTTGGCCATGTTATTTTGAGAAGACATGATTGCATTGTTAGTATGCTTGAAGTATTATCATTTTTTGTCAATATTAAACTTTTCTTTTGAATCTTATGGATCTGAATATTCTTGCCACAATAAAGAAGATTACAATGATAAATATGTTAGGTAGCATTCCACATCAATTTTTTTTTATCATTTACCTACTAGAGGACGAGCAGTAATTAAGCTTGGGGATGCTGATACGTCTCCAATGTATGTATAATTTGTGATGTATTCATGCCATGTTTATAATATTTTTTACATGCTTTTGGTATGATTTGGTTAGAACTAACCCGGACTGATGCAGTTTTCAGCAGAACTACCGTGGTGTTGTTTTTTTGCAGAAACAAAAGTTCTAGGAATGCGCTGAAAATCAACGGAGATTTTTTCTGGAAAATATAAAAAATACTAGAACAAAGAGTTACCGGAGTGGAGGCCCATGGGGCCCACGAGGGTGGAGGGCGCCCCCACCCCTTGGGGCACGCCCCGATGCCTCATGGACTCCCCGTGGGTCCCCCTAACTTGTTCTCGACGCCAAACCCTCCTATAAATACATAAACCCCCAGACAATAACCTAGATTGGGAGTTCCTCCGCCGCAAGCCTCTGTAGCCACCAAAACCCTCTTGGGAGCCCGTTTTGGCACCCTCCCGGAGGGGGAATCCATCACCGGTGGCCATCTTCATCATCCTGGTGCTCTCCATGACGAGGAGGGAGTAGTTCACCCTCGGTGCTCATCATGTGTTTGATCTCTCTCTCTCTCTCTCTCTTTCTCTCTCTCTCTCTCTCTCTCTCTCATGTTCTTGATTTGGCACGATATTGATGTATCGCAAGCTTTGCTATTATAGTTGGATCTTATGATGTTTCTCCCCCTCTACTCTCTTGTAATGGATTGAGTTTTCCCTTTGAAGTTATCTTATCGGATTGAGTCTATAAGGATTGGAGAACACTTGATGTATGTCTTGCATGTGCTTATCTGTGGTGACAATGGGATATCACATGATCTACTGGATGTATGTTTTGGTTATCAACTTGCGGGTTCAGTGACCTTGTGAACTTATGCATAGTGGTTGGCACATATTTTCGTCTTGACTCTCCGGTAGAAACTTTGGGGCACTCTTGGAAGTTCTTTGTGTTGGTTGAATAGATGAATCTGAGATTGTGTGATGCATATCGTATAATCATACCCGGGGATACTTGAGGTGACATTGGAGTATCTAGGTGACATTAGGGTTTTGGTTGATTTGTGTCTTAAGGTGTTATTTTACTATGAACTCTAGGGATGTTTGTGACACTTATAGGAATAGCCCAATGGATTGATCGGAAAGAATAACTTTGAGGTGGTTTCATACCCTACAATAATCTCTTCGTTTGTTCTCCGCTCTTAGTGACTTTGGAGTGACTCTTTGTTGCATGTTGAGGGATAGTTATATGATCCATTTATGTTATTATTGTTGAGAGAACTTTCACTAGTGAAAGTACGGACCCTAGGCTTGTTTCAAAGCATTGCAATACCATTTTCGCTCACTTTTACCACTTGCTACCTTGCTGTTTTTATATTTTCAGATTACAAAAACCTATTTCTACCATCCATATTGCACTTGTATCACCATATCTTCGCCGAACTAGTGCACCTATACAATTTACCATTGTATTGGGTGTGTTGGGGACACAAGAGACTCTTTGTTATTTGATTGCAGGGTTGTTTGAGAGAGACCATCTTCATCCAACGCCTCCCACGGATTGATAAACCTTAGGTCATCTACTTGAGGGAAATTTGCTACTGTCCTACAAACCTCTGCACTTGGAGGCCCAACAACATCTACAAGAAGAAGGTTGCGTAGTAGACATTAAAAGTCATGATGAGCAAATCTTGCTTGCACTTTTGAAGGAAGCATTGCAGGAGTATCGGTGTTATCTGAGGAAATCACACTTTGATGGCAAGTCTATAAACGAATTTCTGGTGACGTCTCCTGTGCTAAATTTAGAAGACATTGAATGGAAAATCCTTGTTATGCACTTGTCTCATTCCCAGGATGAGGTACTGTCTATGATATCACATGACAATTTGAACTTCTACTTTTCGGCATGTGCCTTACGGATCTTTTTTGCAGGAAATCTCCTCGAAGAAGAATTCCGATTTGAAAAGAACGACAGGATATCACAAATATGTCGCCCGTTGCTTTGCTCTTGTACATGTTGTCCTGTATCACTGTACTTGCATACATACCTGGTTCATTATGTGACAGCAGTATGCATGATGGCTTGCTTATCAATTGTTCGCTCCAAATTATCTTATCTGTATGAATGTTTACATTAGTGTAGAATATATCCAATGCCAATGAAAACTTTTAGCTCTGCATTGTTCTTGTAAGTACCTACTATCCTTTATCAGTGTACTTATATTGACAGGTAGTTGTTCATGTACCATCACTCTACAACTTATTTTTCTTTGCCCTCCATTTTCTACACATCAGATCTATATTTACTCTTACCATAAGGTTGGATAACACCGATGGTACTGAAGAAGTTTAGCTCTACATTGCTCTTGGTTGTACCTTTTGTGTGTATCACTATACTTACATTTATAGCTACCTAGTTATGTAGCATCACTCTTCATCTTATCTTAAATATTCTCCATTTTTTCTTATATTATCACATCTATATTTACTCTTAAAAAATTGTAGAATAAAGG
>NC_041391.1:568487465-568502689 GCF_002162155.2 Triticum dicoccoides
GACAAGGGCTTTATAGAGCCTGTCTTCACCAATAATGTAAGTTTGTCCTTCTCAAGCCTTCAAACTTTGGTGTGTATATTTGGTTAGGCATGACTGCAATAGCTGCTTATTTTTCGTGTTTGCATCAAATTGCATGTTAAAGTTTATTATGTAGTTCACAAACAAAAGTCTCTCCTTCTCAATTTAAGTTTTCAGTTGTACAACCAAGTTCCTTCTTCATACCATGTAAATTAAACTATACATAGCAAGTGATCTTCTTTTGCACTGCATGTATGCTTTTGTTCTTGATCCGTAATCCAGTGGTGTGGTGAACCTACCCACTACAGCACAATGTCATATTCTGCAATGTCTTAACTATGAACAATGTCATATCATTCTACTCTTATTTAAACTGTCTCTTTATTTGGCAATCTGAAATGGGATAAATTGACAGCACACTAACCATTGATACTTATGAGTTTTTGATCTGTAATCTAGTGGTGTCGTGAAGCTGCCAACTCCTTCACGATGTCATTTCCTGCCATGTCTTGACCTGAACAATACCATATTGTGTTAATGCTATTTTAAACTGTGTCACATTATTTGTCAGTAAGAAATGTGATGAATTGTCAGCACTAATACTTATATGTGCAAAACCTGTCATATGTCTGCTTGTTTATCTTTCAGAGTGAGGAGGACATAAGTGTCAAACAAGCGCAGTCTCATCAGCTTTCTCAGCTGCTTGCGCTGCAGCTCCCGAGCAGGGCTAGCCTTTCTTAAACTCTATTGAAGTGATGTCGGTTTTGTATATTATTTTGTCGACGTGTTTATTTGCACTGGTGGTGATCTTTGATGCCCAGTGTATGTAATCTATTGTCTGCTTGTGCTTTATTATCATAGTGGCGAACTTTGATGCCCAGTGGATGTAATATGCCGTAATTTCTTTATTGTATAGTCTAGGTTTTTTCTTATTCACGATGCTGCAGTTATTTTACTGTATATATATCATGTCTTCGCAGTAAACCGGCCAAACCGTAAAATTACGATACATAATCGGGCCGTCATGCAAATCACAATGTATGATTCGCATCATGGGCCCCGTCATCTTGGTCCGTTAACAGGCCTAAATGTAAACTGGCCCACTAGTAGATTCAGGCCTTTAATAGGCCGAGTAAACCGCCGGCCCTATTTTTGCAAGAAAACTCAATGGGCTTTTAGGAGGCTGAAAAGTAGGTTGGGCCCGAAACATGCCGAACAGCTCACGGGCCAGCAGCAGGCCGAAATAGACCCCGGCCCATGATTGTGCCAATCACATCATAGGACCGTTAACATGCCAAAATTGTCTCGATCCTTGTTTGGCCCAATCAGATTATCGGCTGTGAGCAGAATGGATGCAAACCGGGCCATAGTTAGGCCCAACTATATGACGGGCTTTTAACAGGCCGAAATAAATATAGGGCCGAAATGTTAAACGGGCCTTTAACAGGCCAAAACTAATTCCAGGCCGAATTACTAAATGGCCTTCAGCAAGTGGGCCCAAAAGCATAGCGTCCAGTTGACGGGTCGAATCTGATATGGGCCATAATTTAGCCCAAAGCCTCTTAAAGGGTCTGACCTGATTATGGTCGGTGAAATCTCGTGGGCCTTTAGCTGGGCCGGCCAATTATGGTCCGCAAAATCTTGTGGGCCTTTATCTGGTCCGACCCATTATGGTCTGCAAATTCTCATGGGCCTTTAGCTGGGCCGGCCCACTATGGTCTGCAAAATCTTGTGGGCCTTTAGCTGGCCGACCCATTATGGTCCGCAAAATATCGTGGGCCTTTAGCTGGGCCGGCCCATTATGGTCCCCAAAATCTTGTGGGCCTTTAGTTGGGCAGGCCCATTTAATCTTTATGGGCCACTTTTGGGCCGGTCCACGTGTCAACATATCATAGGCGCATCTCGCCCATTGGATGAGTGACACCTGTGCCAACGCGGAGCTGACATGTGGTTCCGTTAACCAATGAGAATTTTACACGTGGAAAATCGGCATTGGTCGTGGCTGTTAGCGGGTTATCGGATCCAAAACCAGACCCGATATCTTAATAGCGTCCCGTTATGGTGGATGCCATGTGTCGGTCACCCTTGACGAAAGCACTTGTATGACGGGCGATTTATCGTCATGGAAGTGGACACTTCCGTGATGATAATTTTGGTAATGTCATGGAACACTTCTACTACAACACAAGTATGACTATCTTGATTCTGTCATAAAATCATCATGGATGTGCATGCATGACAGAAAACGTGACCTACTATGACAAACACGTATCATCACGGAAGTGTATTTTTTTGTAGTGTAAATAATGTGCATATTGTTCAGCCGCACCATGTGTGCCGTTTGGCCTCACTACTTGATGTAATATCGCACTATGTTTCCGCTAGCATCAATGAAGCGGTTGTTTTTTGTACCAAAATTTTGTGTGTTGCCAGAAGACTTTATCTCTGGACTGGCAATGCAAGGTAAACCGGTTGCTCTGAGCCGGGGTGCCACAAGGTAATCCTGGAATGACCCACTGTACTCTTAACAATCAATATTGTAATCAGGACCGTGAACTTGTCAAGGTTAAAATGGCGGTTGGTCATGTGAGGGCTGGCTTATAGGTTTGAATGAAGGATTAACTCAGTGGTTGTGCGGCCCATGAAAGCACTTGAGATTAAGGTTTGGCGGCCTATGAAAACCTTGGTTTTTTAATTCATTATTTTCTCTAAACATTTTTGGATTTGTATCCTTGTTCCATATTAACATATGGTTTAAAACACTTCAGGACATGTAGCCTTAATCTTTATGACTCATATTGGAGCATATTTGGGGTTTGCTAACCCGCCTTGGCTTTCGACGTTAAGTCGCCAGTATATTTTGGATTGCACCATTGGAATCATGCGCATATAATCCTTGGGTTGTCACCCTCACTACATATGGCGATGTAAGCCGGCAGTATGAGCCAATTTTACAGGTATGTTTTTAATTTGTTGGATGAATATGCGAGGTTTGATAACTCGCCCTGGTTATAGACTTCAAGTCGCCAAAAAAGTTTATATGGGACATCATGACCCGCCCTAGCGTAAACTGCCAGGGTACATGTTATTTACTTGTGTGCAGGGAATATGATAATATGACCCACATGATTGATAATATTATAAATGCAAACAGTGGATCTTCAACATCAAATCGGTGGTTCAAAGTATCCGGTAAGCAAACATGCGCGATGGCATGATAGATCATTGTTTTCACTAGCCTATTACACGGATTTACAAGCCCAAATGATTAAGAGTTTTTCAAAAAAGACACGCTGTGCTGTAGTTTGAGAGCTACCCCATGATCAGTTGCCCTGGTCTTGGCGAATTGAGGCTTCCGGGTCATTGATACGTCCATTTTGCATCATGTTTTCCTACTATTACTTATGTTGTTTTATTGTATAATAATGCTTTTTGGTGTAGTTCTAATGTCTTTTCTCTCATAATATGCAAGGTATACACAAAGGGGGAGAATTCTGGCAACTGGAAATCTGGACCTGGAAAAGCTACGTCAAGCTACCTATTCTGCACAACTCCAAATGAGCTGAAATTTCATGAGGATTTTTTATGGAAGAAATAAGAATTTTTGGAGTCAATAAGTACCAGAGGGGACCCACCAGGTGGGCACAACCCACCTGGGCGCGCCAGGGAGCCCAAGCGCCCTGGTGGGTTGTGCTCACCCAGGCCCACTCCGGTGCCCCTCTTCTGGTATATAAATCTTTTTGACCTAGGAAAAATAAGGGGAGGACTTTCGGGACGAAGCACCGCCGTCTCGAGGCAGAACTTGGATAGGAGCACTTTTGCCCTCCGGCGGAGCGATTCCGCGGGGGAACTTCCTCCCTGAGGGGGAAATCATCGTCATCATCATCACCAACAACTCTCCCATCTTGGGAATGGCTATCTTCATCAACATCTTCAACAAGTGTCGGGTGGTAGGTGCGACATATGCGAACCGGTGACTTATCATTGTGGGAGCCAGTAAGACATCGTCGGTGCCTGGAAATGGGATAAGACGAAGACATGCACGCCCGAAAATCTTACCTAGGTTCAGGGCTCTCCTAGGAGATAACACCCCTAGTCCTGCTCTGCAGGGTCTCCGCATGATCACTAGATCAAAACAAGTAGCTACAAGCACTACAAAAAAAATACACTTCCGTGATGATACGTGTTTGTTACAGTAGGTCGCGTTTTTTGTCATGCATGTACATCCATGACAAATTTATGAAAGAATCAAGATAGTCATACCTGTGCCGTCGTAGAAGTGTTCCATGACATTACCAAAATTATCATCACAGAAGTGTCCACTTCCATGACGATAAATCGCGCGTCACAGAAGTGCTTTCGTCAAGGGTGACCGACACATGGCATCCACCGTAACGTAACGCCGTTAAGCTATCGGGTCCGGTTTTGGATCCGATAACCCGTTAACAGCCCCGACCAATGGGGGTTTTCCACGTGTAAAATCATCATTGGCTGGAGGAAACACGTGTTGGCTCACCATTGGGACATATGTCATCCACTCATTGGACAGAAGGTGCCTATGATACATCGACACGTGGCACGACCCAACAGAGGCCCATTCCTGTGAAAAGGCCGGACCATTTGACTTGGTCAAAAGGTGGCGGGCCGGCCCATGTAAAGCCTGTTAATGGCATGTTCGCATATAGCTCATTTACAGCCCGCTAACCCAAGGCCCGTTACGCCCTATCCGAATTAGGCCTAGTAGCGTCATCTGGGCCACCCAATATGATTCCAGCCTGTTTTCACTTCTGGCCCATGTATGGCCAATGACGTCTTTCGGCCCATATGAGGCCCGATGTAACTCTTGGCCTATTAACGACCCGTGGTGAAACTGGCCCGTAATGAACAGTGTATTACTTTACACCCATTAACGGCCCGTGGTGAAACTGGCCCTTAATGAACAGTGTATCACTTTATACCCATTAAGGGGATGGTATTCCATTGGGCCGTTTCCAGCCCATGTTATCTTTCGGCCTTCTCAGAGCCCATTTATTCTTGGGCTCACTTCCAGCATTCGTTTACTTACGGCTCGTTACTGTCATTTCCTGCTTATGGGCCAAATTCAGCCCGTGGTTACAGTCGGCCCGTTTGTGGTCCGTTAACACGTTGGCCCATTTTCATAGCGTCATGAAATACGGCCTATGCCCATGAACGGACGATTCCAACTCTAGCCCGTTTACGGCCATAATGCGGCATGTTATTGGCCCATGTTTGGCCAATCAATAATACTGCTCGTAAGGGCCCATTGATGATACGGCCCGTAGAAGGCCCATTGTTTCTGCAGCCCGTAGAAGGCCCATTGTTTCTACGGCCCGTAGAAGGCCCACTGTTTATACGGCCCATAGAATGCCCACTGTTTATACGGCCCATAGGTCCAGTGTCACTGCAGTAAATATTAGCCCATGGTTATTGTGGCCTAGTTTTAAAAAATAGGTTATTGCAGCCACTAGCAAACCGCAGGAAAAGAACTGCACTGACTACAAGCAAACAAATAAACAGACAACAAGGAAATAAATAAGCAAGCAACTTACACTAGGCTATCACGGCTATTACACATATTACATCCACTGGGCATCAAAGTTCGCCACCAGTGCAATTATAGGGAACACAGCAGCATATAAATGCCGCAGCAAAACAAGTCCAAAACTGAAACCACTTCAGAAGAGCTCAAGAAACAATATCCTGGGTACCCATAATGCTGGCAAGATGCTTAGAAAGCTTATTAACTTTCTCTTGTTTGGTGCTTAAGTCCTCCAGCGCTTGTTGTTGCACCAGAAAGTATGCATCTGAATTCTACAGGGACTTCCTCAGTCCTTCAGCTTCCTGTCGCATAACATCTGATCGATGTCTTTCAACTTGAAGTTGAGTCTCAAGAAGCCGAACCGATTCAGGCAACGAGTTCGAAGAGCTGGTGCCAGCAGTGGTAGCCAGTAACTTGAACACTACATCAAGACAGGACTTTGGGGTTGTGTCAGTGTCCTCAATGTAGTTTTTATCAGCTTTCTTGGAGACCAACAGGGATGTCTCACTATCTTGAACTTTATTTGCATTACTTCCTTTACCATTGCATAACAGGGTACTCTTATCCAATATTTTATCCGTGTTCTAAAAGAGAAACAAACAAACACATCTCAGATTTACAATGTAGTATATGAAACTCATTTTGGTAAACCAGTTCAGTAGTAAGGTGGATAGGATAACAGCATGAAACAAACATATATCTATGTAGTATGGTTAGTGTATGGTCTATATCATTCTAGTTTATGTTGCCAAATCAAGATAGATACAGTTCGAATCATATCTATTTAAGACAAAGCAGCATAGACAGAATATAAGTGTGGCAACTGCACAGCAATAACAACACTTGTAATGTGCATGGCATGAGAACATAACTGTTTATTCAATTGAAATTGAAATCAACATAGAGCAAGTTACAACAGCAAACAACCAAACATGTTGAAGAAACAGGTTTAAAACATACCTGTTGCGCCATTGGAGTTTCAATTGCATCCTTCAAATTTGAAATTGGTTGGTATCAGTAAATACAGTGATGCAAGAGCAAAGTAGTATGAACCATAGCTACGGAACCTGACCTGAGAACGATTCTTCTTCTGCTTTAAGAGTTGACTTCGGGTTCGGAGTGGTGGTCCTCATGATTTGGGCACTGCAGTTGCCTTACTAACTGCTCGTGTTTGCGTGCTCTATGGTCGAGACGGTGCTGTTTCAACGGGAACTGGGTGTCTATCTGCTGGGGTTGGGGTTAGAAGGGGTGTAGCTAGTTCTTTGTCCAACTGGGTAGGGGTAGAATCTGCATGAGTGTGGGTTATGTGTGGTGGGGCTGATTCTTGGGCAAGTACAACCGTGGTTCTATCTGCATCGACAGGTAGCACGATATTTTCTGAAGACTATGTTTTTACTCCCACAGATACTGCCATCACTCCCTCTGTCAGGACCCCGATCCTAAGTCACACCGATCTAGCATGTAACACCTCATATCACTTTGCGGCCTCACGCACGGTATTCCCACGGGTGTCACCTTACCATGCCGGGACCGTTTGCGCCTTTTGGCACACATATATGATAGTGTCGCTAGCATCCATATGACAAAGAACCCGGGCTGACATGGCTAGTTGTGAACCCGAAGTGGCACTAACTTACAGGGACAAGCATACATGACCCAACATCGAACGTGTCGGTCATCAGCGAGTGAATCCGGGCTGTAGCAACTGGGCTAGCAGGACTCCGGTAAGCCGGGCTATAGCAGGCTAACAGGACTCCGGTAGACACCGTGTGACATTTCCTCGAAGGGACAGACACAGGAACGAAGAAGGACACATGCCGGCCAGCCTAAGTGTTCCGGAGCAGTAGCAAGCTACCAGGGCTTAGTGGAAGCACTAGGAGACATTTCCCGGTAAGAGAGGCTACTAAGGATAAACAACTAGATAGTCATATCCCACACATAGCAATACACATTACACGTACGCATAACATGCAAGTATGTGCTGTACAACATGGCATCACAACATAACTCAACAACTCAGAAGAGCCATCATAGCATTTATTACAAGCAAGGGTCACATGACCCAACATTCAGAGCAGACAAGCAACAAGCGGAAGCATTACATGTCTGAGTACAGACACCTACAAATGAAAAAGGCTGAAGAGCCTGACTATCTACAACATCCGATCAAGACCATAGCTAAGGTACAAGCTACTTGTGGAAGTCCACGAGAACACTAGTAAGACCGAAGTCTCTGCTGCAAAAACATAAATAAAGCAACATGAGTACAAAGGTACTCAGCAAGACTTACATCAGATCCTATCATACATGCATTTCTATAAAGAGGGTATTGTGGGGTTCAGTTGCAGCAAGCCAGCTTTGACTCAGTGGCTATCCTGTTCTACGACTACCAGAACTTCTTTGAGGTGATATGGCGCACACGAGTCCACTAATCACCACACAATACACTACTAAGGATTCATCCCCGTCTCCCTACGAGAAGGCCATCCATAGCACTCACAGTTGTCTTGAGCATTTTAGAGTATCCACTTCAAGTTGTCTATGTACCATGTAAGCATCCAAGAAGTCCATAACCGCGGACCCGGCTATTCGAATAGATCATGTTAACCCTGCAGGGGTGTACTTCTTCACACATGCTCTCGCCACTTACCGCCATGTACATGTCATGTATCTCGGCAACCTTCAAGCGGAAGCCTGGCGAGGGTGTCTGCCATGACCTGACTAACCACACAAGACTCTAGTCCAGGTTTATCGCCTATTCGGGTTGCATCCGCAAGGAGATCCGGCCGGGGTGTCGCTCACGGCCCCAAACGATGTGTGCAGGGTTCCCGAACCCACCATCCGGGTGCCACTCGGTACACCAGGCCACGTGTGCCTAGTATGTCCCAAGCCCACCCTGCCGGGTGCCACTTGGTAGAAAAATAGCACTACCTACAAACACCAGAAACTAGTTGCGACTCTTGGACAGAGATCAAGTTGGTTAATAAGTCGAGAGGGGTCGAGTTACCGGAACCCAATGTGTGGTAGTATCGAGTCATTGGACAACATAGATAGAACTCAGTGCTTTAAGGACTGTTCCAGTGAGACAACCCGCCATGTACTCCTACATGGCCTCTCACCGCTACCTTTACCAAATCGTGTTCACACACTTCACTCTCAGCATCAAAACATAGAATTGCACTCCAATTCATTCCCAATGAATCAGACTTGACACAACTCTAAGCAATAGCAGGCATGGCATGGTAGGAACACAACATGGCTCAATCAACTCCTACACATGCTAGTGGGTTTCAACTATTTACTGTGGCAATGATAGGTCATGCAGAGGAATGGGTTCAACTACCGCAGCACTAAGTAGCAGATGAATCGTTGTTGTCCTAATGCAATAACTGAGAGCAGGAGCGAGAGAGCAGGATTGTATCAGAATGAACAAGTGGGTTTGCTTGCCTGGTAGATCAACAAGGAAGGCACTGCTCCTCAGACAGGTACTCTGGAACACTGCATTTTTCTGATAATTTTTCATATATAAATTATCTCAATCTGAGCTACAGTTGAATTTCTATGATTTTTTGAAGTTTTGCTAATTTTCTAGAATTTCCTGATTTAATTTAAATCCAGAAAATAAATAATTGCATCAGCACTGCGTCATGCTTGCATCAGCAAGTCAACAGCGCTTAGTGGTCAAACCTGACATGTGGGGTCCACACGTCAGTGACACCGGTTAAACTGGGGGGTTAGTTTTATCTTAATTAAAGGATTAGTGGCACTAGGCCCACTGGTCAGTGTCAGCAGGGGTAATTAGTCCTAAGCTAATCTAGTCAGGGCCAGGGCCCACATGTGTTGACCCCAGGGAGGTCAAACCCCGGGTCGAACAGGTCAAACCTGTCGGCGACTCGATGCCGGCGAGGCCAGATGCGGCAGAGGGCCTCGGATTTGGTCCTCCGGTGACCAAATCGATGGTGGAGACGTGCTACGCGTAGCTGGGGAGCTGCCGCATCCAGTGGTGCGAGTGGTTGGACAAGGGAAGGTCGGAGCTCGCCGGAAGCGAGCTTGCGGCGGCGGCCGGAGTTTGGCTTCGACGGCGGGGCTAGCTACAGAGCGCAAAAGATGGTGGGGTTAGGGGGAGAATGCGGTGGAGCTCATAGCGGATTTGGCGGAGGTGTCAGCATTCTCGGGGGAGGCCAGAGCTGAGCGGGGCGGCGAGGCGGATCTCCGGCGTCGGGAGGTTGAAGACGAGCTTGGTGAGGCCGTTCGGGGGCTTTCGGTGCCGCGTGGCTCGGCGGAGAGGGCTAGGGCGACGAGGCGGATCTTCTGGGCGCAGCGGCGGGGCGAGGGGTGGCCGGTGGCCGTGGTGGTGCTCGTCGGCGGCGGTGGGCGCGTTCGGACGCGAGAGGGAAAGTGAGGCAGAGGAGAGGAGAGGACCAGGGGAGAGTGAGAGGGGTACGGGGCATCGCGTGGCGTCGCGTGGAGCATCCAGAGCGACGAGAGGGAGGACAGGCAGGCAGGAAGGGAGGAGGTGGCGCGGCACGGCGGTGCGCGCGCGTCGGGGACGCGCCCATCCTCCTGTCGAGGATGAAGACGACAGAGGAGGGGGCCAGGTGGGCTGGGCTGGCCAACTGGGCCAGCCAAGCCTCATAGGAACGGGCTACACAGGGAGGTAAGCGCCAGGTAAGTCTGTTCTCCCTTTTATTTTCCTTTTCTATTTTTCTAACATTTGTTTTGATTTAATAATAATACTAAATCATTTTATTTACTTATACCATTTTTTGTAGGAACTAGTGGTATTATTCCAGAGCTCCCCAACAAGTGGCACAATTTTTGGACATATATTATATATATAACATATATATATCCAATGCAAATAATTATGCATTAATTCCAAATGCCCAAAATAAATACTTATGAGCTCCTAAAAATATTGGTTTGATTTTTATCTCTGTCCAATATTTTCAGAGAGCAACATGAGCATTTTCTTGGAACCTTTTGGAGCACTTTTTATTTGGGTCATTTCCAGAGATGATTCTGAGGGTTTCACAAATCCTCATTTCAAATTTAAATGGAATTTAAACATGATGCACACATGACTAGCTAGTATAGGTCATACCAGAACTATGGATGTGACATCTCGCCCCCACTTGAAAGAATCTTGTCCCGAGATTCAGGGGTCGACGGAAAGAAAGCGGGGTACTCCGGTCGATGACGATCTTCTCGCTCCCAAATAGCTTCTCTCTCGGAATGATGAGACCACTGAACCTTGAGAAACTTGATGTTATGACGTTGAGTGACACGCTCTGCGTGATCAAGAATGCGAACTGGATACTCTCGATAAGTGAGGTTATCTTGGAGATCAAGCGTTTCGTGGTCCACTCCACGGATAGGATCCGAGAAGCAACGCCTGAGTTGAGACACGTGGAAGACATCGTGCACTCTGGAAAGATGTGGGGGTAGTTCCAACTAGTAAGCAACCTCTCCTCGTTTAGCGAGAATGTGAAAAGGACCAATGTAACGAGGAGCCAACTTGCCCTTGATACCGAAACGATGGGTACCCTTTAGAGGAGTAACCCGAAGGTAAGCTTTGTCGCCAACTTCATAAGTCATATCCTTATGATGACGATCATACTAGCTCTTTTGACGAGACTGGGCTGTTTTCAAATTCTCACGAATGATGCGAACTTGCTCTTCTGCCTCCTGGATCATGTCCGGTCCAAAGAATTGTCTTTCACTGGTTTCTCACCAGTTCAAAGGTGTTCGACATCTTCGTCCATAGAGTATCTCAAAAGGAGCTTTCTTGAGACTGGATTGGTAGCTATTGTTATAAGCAAACTCGGCAAAAGGAAGACATTTCTCCCAATCCATACCGAATGAGATAACGCAAGCTCTAAGCATGTCTTCGAGAATTTGGTTGACCCGTTCCACCTGACCACTTGATTGAGGGTGGAAAGCGGTACTGAAGGAAAGATGGGTTCCCATGGCAGTTTGGAAACTCTCCCAGAAATGAGAAGTGAAAAGACTGCCATAGTCTGAATTGATCTCTAGTGGAACACCACGAAGTGATACTATTCGAGAAATATATAAGTCAGCGAGCTGACTAGCGGTGATACTCTCTCGAACAGGTAGGAAGTGCGCCACTTTGGAGAGACGATCAATGACTACGAAGATAGCATTATTCCCTCTCTTGGTCCTGGGAAAGCCGGTGATGAAGTCCATACCAACTTTACACCATTTCCACTCAGGAATAGCTAAAGGCTGAAGGGCACCAGCAGGTCTTTGATGCTCTGCCTTAACGCGACGACAAACGTCATAGTTAGCAAAAAACTGAGCAATTTCTCTCTTCATCCTAGTCCACCAGAACCTCTGGCGTAGGTCCTGATACATCTTAGTACTACCGGGATGAATTGTGAGAGGAGATTCATGCACCTCCTTAAGAATCAGTTGTCGAAGATGCTGCTTCTTGGGGACCACCAGGCGGTTCCCAAAGAAAACGACACCTCGATCATCTATAGAGAAACTACCAGCAATACCCTTGGCAATGTTTCTCTTGATTCGAGTAATCCCCGTATCATGCTTCTGGGCTTATATGATATGATCCACAAGAGTAGGTTTCGCCACCAAGGTAGAAAGGAATCCATGAGGAGCAATGTGAAGGTTAAGCTTACAAAATTCCTCATGGAGAAGTGGTGGACCCTGCTGCAACATGAGATTGTTGCAATAGGATTTACGGCTTAGCGCATCAGCCATGACATTAGCTTTGCCTGGAGTGTAGGTAATCCCTAAGTCGTAATCTGAGATCAACTCCAACCAACGTCTTTTCCTAAGGTTCGGACCTGGTTGGGTGAAGATATACTTGAGACTCTGGTGATTGGTGTAGATCTCTCAACATTTACCAAGAAGGTAATGTCGCCAGGTCTTGAGTGCATAGACTACGGCTGCAAGCTCTAAATCATGTGTAGGATAGTTCTCCTCATGTGGATGCAACTGTCGAGATGCATAGGCAATCACATGACGATCTTGCATAAGAATGCAGCCTAGTCCCTGTCGTGAGGCATCACAATAGATAACAAAGTCTTTAGTGAAATCCGGTGGCACAAGTGTGGGAGCAGAAGTCAGGCATCTTTTCAGTTCCTGAAAACTGTACTCGCATTGTGGGGACCACTCAAAGTTTTTATCTTTCTTGAGAAGTTCCGTGAGAGGTTTGGCTACTTTGGAGAAGTTTTCAACAAAGCAGCGACAATAGTTGGCTAGACCAAGGAAACTTCTAACTTGTTTGACTGTTTCAGGTGGAGTCCAATCAAGAACGGCCTTAACTCTCTCGGGATTGACAGCAATGCCCTTACCAGAGATTACATGGCCTAGGTAGGTCACTTCTGGCAACCAAAATTCGCACTTGGAGAGCTTAGCATAAAGGCGGTGCTCTCTGAGTTTTTCTAACACAAGTCTAAGATGTTCGGCATGCTCTTCCTCGTTCTTTGAGTAAATAAGAATATCATCGAGGTAAACAACGACGAACTTATCTAAGTACTCCATGAAGATCAAGTTCATCAAGCGGGAGAAAGTGGCTGGGGCGTTGGTTAGACCGAAGGACATGACGGTGTACTCGTACTGGCCATAACGAGTGACAAAATCCGTTTTAGGAATGTCCCCATTTCTGATCTTGATTTGGTGGTAGCCTAACCTCAAATCCATCTTGGAGAAGACTGAGGATCCAGCGAGCTGATCATACAAATCGTTGATTCTGGGAAGCGGATATTTGTTCTTTATCGTGACCAAATTAACGGGATGATAATCTACAACCATCCAGTCCATACCATCCTTCTTCTTGACGAAAAGGACGGGGCAAGCCCAAGGAGAAGAGCTAGGACGGATGAAACCCTTTTGCAAGGACTCATCAAGTTGTTTCTTAAGCTCGGCTAGTTCTAAGGGTGCCATCTTGTAAGGTCTCCTAGAAATTGGAGCGGTTCCTGGGATAAGATCTATGACGAACTCTACATCTCTGTCAGGTGGAACACCTGGCAGTTCCTCTGGAAAGACATCCAGAAAGTCACAGACTACCGGGATATCTTCAAGGTCTGGAAGAGGGTTGTCATTAAGACAATAGAGTTGACGCTTTGCAACTCTGGTGGAGACAGTGACTATCTTGCCAGATGGGTATGTAAGCTGAACAAATCTGGTGTAACAATCAATCTTGGCATGATGAGCTGTCATCCAGTCCATACCCAAGATGATGGTAATGTCCGAGGACTTGAGGGATACAAGTGATGCAAGAAATACAAGTCTATCAACAAGGATTTCATTACCATAGCTTATTATGGTGGTTTGCCATCTAGACCCTGGGGTTTGGACTTCAAGCGGAGTTGGCATATCACAAAATGACATGTCGTGCAAGCGAGCATAGCCTTCAGAAATGAAGGAGTGAGATGCTCCAATATCGAACAGAACCGATGCTGGATGACAATTAACAAGGAGTGTACCAAGAACGACATCCGGATCATCATGAACGTCTTTAGCTGAGAAGTGATGCACACATCCACATTTAGTGCAAGCTGGCTTGGCACTGATCGTCTTGCTTGATGGCTTGACATAGCCAACAGACTTCTCGGGCTGAGGTGGAACATAACTAGTCTGAGAGCGGTCACGTGCATAGTGTCCTGGCTTCCCGCAGGTGAAGCAAGTCCCTGAGGTTGGACGTGGACCCGCACTAACAAGCGGTCTACCAGTAGGCCTGGGTGGAACATACGACTGAGCTGGGTGAGCCACCACATGAGATGGCCTCGGTGAATATCCGGGAGGAAGAGCGGAGTTCGGAACCCAAATCCAGCGCTTCTGCGAGCCCGAACCGGAAGAAGATCCCAACTCACAGATGTGCTTACGAGACTCCTCGTAAGTGAGTTGAGTTGTCTCTGCATTAATGGCCTTGTTCACAAGAGCTTGGAATGTATCACAATGATGTAGGTGGAGATCACGACGCAACTTGGGGTTGAGACCCTTTCGGAACCTAGCCTGCTTCTTGGCTTCCGTGGACACCTCTTCTGTGGCATAGCGGGCGAGGTTCTCAAACTCTCTGCTGTAAGCATCAATAGCCATCTTACTCTGGGTGAAATTACAGAACTCTTCTCTCTTGCGATCGATGAGGTCCTGAGGTATGTGATGATCGCGAAAAGCCTCAGTGAAATCCGACACTCCTATGCCCTCCGGCGTTCCCTTTTGTCTCTCGTTGTGAGCAGGTGTTAAACGTTCTCGGAATGGACCGAGTCTTGCCAAGCGGCCTTGGTATAGCACCGGTAGATCGCCTGTCAAGTTTCGTTCCATTTGGAGGTCGTTTGATACTCCAACGGTTAACCGCGTAGCCCGAAACCCCTCTTTCTCTTTGCAGCCCAACACCCCTCCAAACTGGCCCAAAACTCAGCAAACTCCCCTCCATGCTCTCGGTCGTTCGATCACGATCGTGTGGGCGAAAACCGCTCCTCACTTGGACTCTCCTAGCTCCCAGAAACTATAAATATGCCCTCCCCCCGAAATTCGCGGATCAAATCCCCCCGAAACCCTAGATCCATTCCTTTCGCGCCGCCGGACATGTCCGCCCGGCGACCGGACGTGTCCGCCCCACTCCCCCCGTCCAATCCGATCCCGCCACGCATCCCCGCGCTCT
>NC_041391.1:568503094-568507734 GCF_002162155.2 Triticum dicoccoides
CCGTCCGGCGTCGTGCCGCTAGCCGCCTCCGAGCACCGCCGCCGGCCGTGCCTCTTCCTCCGCCGCCGAGCCGCCCGCGCCGCCCCGAGTCGCGCCGGTGCCGTCCCTCCCTCCGCCTCCTCGTCCTTGGGTCGGAGCCCCGCGCCACCGCCCGTCCGCCGGCGCCTTGCCGCCCTCGTCGGCCTCCTCCGCGTCCTCCTCACCGGAGAGCTCACCGGAGCTCTCGTCGGCACCGGATCCGGGGAGTGGGATGAGATCCACCACTCCCCAGATCCAAACGCCTCCCCGCGCTCGGATCCCTTCGTCCCGGAACATCTCCGTCCAGTTTTTCGCGGGGTAAAAATCCACTAAGTCCATTTTCTGTCATATTTTCGTGCCCTATTTGACCTGCCATATCTCCATGCATACTGCTCCGCTTTGTCCGTGTAATATTTCAAATTGTTCGCCTCAACGAGTATATCATTTCACTCCATTGCACCATATTCATTTGAGCTCATCTTGATGCCTGAATCATCGTTGCAAGAGTGCTTCATAATGTTTTGTGCTGTGTGTTGACAGAACTTGCTCATTTGTCATTTTTGCCATGATTGATGTGTGCATCATATGAGGTTGATGTCTACATGTGTTTTGAACTATGTCATGTCTTCTTTACAAAGGTGCTTATCATGTATTTTTGTGATCAATGTGGTGACTAGCACAAGCATGCAAACTAGGCATCATGATGTTGCTATTTTGGTTCCTGTTCTGCTGTTATTTTGATGCCATGTAAACTTGATGCTACAGAGAGATCCATGCATATTTTGAGATACTTCAGTAAGGGTGTTGTGAACATATAGTTATTGTCTATCCATTCATGCCCTTGTTTGTAATTATGGAGTAGTCTAGCATGTCATTTGTGTGCTCTACTTTTGCTTCAAAATGTTTCCTGGCAGATTGTTTACATGTTATTCAATTTTGCCAAGGTTGTTGTAGTTGATCCTTGCATGCTATGAACTAGTTCTTGCCTTGGATTGCTTTATAAACATGTCTTCTTGCTGATGCTATGCTTATCTTGTCATGCAATGACTTGTGGTGAGTGAATCGAGCTTGTTAAGTAGTGTACTTGCTGTTGCTGTTTTGCTAGGCTGAATCTGTTATTTCGTGATGCTATGTAAACTTGCTGCTACAAATCATTCTATGCATAATCTCGAGATGTTCACTAAATGTGGTTTGGTCTACATGTTATGCACTATCCATCCATGCCCCTAGTTGCTATTATAGCCTGCTGTAGCTTGTTCATATCTTGCTCCAAAGTTGCTTGAAAATGTTGATGTCAGCCTGTTAACATTAAGTTCAGTTGTTGCCATGATTGTTGCTAGTGTTCTATGCACCCTATGGACTTGCTCTTGCCATGCTTAGCTTCACAAATATGTCTTCTTACTGTTGGTTGCCTTGCCATGCCATGTTTTGCTCTGTAGTGAGTGGTACAAGCTCACCAACATGCCTTCATAATTATGTTCCTGCCATGTATGAATTTGTATTATAACTTTCTATGTTTACATGGGTGCCATCATATTTTCTTATCCTCTTTGGCTTATGGTCAGTAAGGGACTCTTGTTCTATGCATTTAGTAGTATCATGCCATGCCTTTTTTTGCCATGATAAGTTCCTGTAACATGTTGTTTGATAGCTCTAAACATTGCAACCTGATGTTATTTTCTGCAAAGTCCGAACTGTTATTATTTGCAATCTTACCATGTGTGTTTGAGCATGTTCTAGTGATTTCTGGAGATAGCTCAGTGTTCATATTTTGTTATGCTTTACCTGTACATAATGCCCATACCTTTTGTTTACTTGTTGAGGTCTTGTAGCATGTTGTTTTGATGCTTGCAATATGCCTAGTTGCTGTTTTGGACAGCTTGTCCTTTAAACTTGTATAGAGTGTGTGTGTTGCACCGTTGCTCCGTTTTGAGTGTGCCCTATATGAAACTTGCTTGATATTGCATGTAGTTTCATATTATCATGTTGCATTCTAGTTTTGAGGTGTTTTCTTGATGTTTGGATGCATTTTGCATCAATGCCATGTTTATCTTGTTTTGCTCATATCTTCTAGGCCGTAGCTTCGAACTAAATGAACTTTATATGTAACTTGACTAGAATCTCGTGTAGATCATCTTGGTGCATCTTAAATTGCTGTTTAAAAACTTCAAATTAATGTTTGTTCAGATCTGGACCAATTTCGAAATATGCATATGAGGACTTACCGGTATTGTTATATGTTGTTCCCGGCCTCATTTAAACTTGCCTTGTTGTGTTGCTCCGGTTTGCATCATCTCTTGCCATGAGTAGCTTCATGTAGCTTTGTCATGCATCATGCTTATTGTGCATCATGCCTTGTTCATGTGTGGTGTGTTTACTATGTTGTGTGTTTCTTCTCGATAGTTCATGTTTCGTTGCGATCGTGAGGATTCGTTCGTCTACGCTTGGTTCGTCTTTGTGGCTTCATCTTCTTCATGGACTCGTTCTTCTTCCTTGCGGGATTTCAGGCAAGATGACCGCTACCCCGGATCTCACTACTATCATTGCTATGCTAGTTGCTTCGTTCTATCGCTTTGCTGCGTTACCTATCTTTTGCTCTTCAAGCCTCCCAAATTGCCATGAACCTTTAACCTTTGACACCTTTCCTATGCAAACCATTGCTTGGTTATGTTACCGCTTTTGCTCAGCCCCTCTTATAGCGTTGCTAGTTGCAGGTGAAGTTGAAGATTGCTCCATGGTGGACAGGATTTTGGTTGGGATATCACAATATCTCTTATATTATTAATGCATCTATATACTTGGTAAAGGGTGGAAGACTCGGCCTTCTGCCTGGTGTTTTGTTCCACTCTTGCCGCCCTAGTTTCCGTCATACCGGTGTTATATTCCCAGATTTTGCGTTCCTTACGCGGTCGGGTGATTTATGGGACCCCCTTGACAGTTCGCTTTGAATAAAACTCCTCCAGCAAGGCCCAACCTTGGTTTTACCATTTGCCTCACCACCACCTATACCCTTCCCTTGGGTCGGCCAACCCGAGGGTCATCTTTATTTTAGCCCCCCCGGGCCAGTGCTTGTCTAAGTGTTGGTCCGAACTGAGCTGCCTGCGGGGCCACCTCGGGGAAACTTGAGGGTTGGTTTTACTCGTAGCTAGTCTCATCTGGTGTTGCCCTGAGAACGAGATATGTGCAGCTCCTATCGGGATTTGTCGGTGCATCGGGCGGTCTTGTTGGTCTTGTTTTACCATTGTCGAAATGTCTTGTAAACCGGGATTCCGAGCCTGATCGGGTCTTCCTGGGAGAAGGTATATCCTTCGTTGATCACGAGAGCTTATCATGGGCTAAGTTGGGACACCCCTGTAGGGTATAATCTTTCGAAAGCCGTGCCTGCGGTTATAGGCAGATGGGAATTTGTTAATGTCTGGTTGTAGATAACTTGACACCAGATCCGATTTAAAACGCATCAACCGTGTGTGTAGCCGTGATGGTCTCTTTCCGGCGGAGTCCGGGAAGTGAACACGGTTTCTGGGTTATGCTTGACGTAGGTAGGAGTTCAGGATCACTTCTTGATCATTGCTAGCTTCACGACCGTTCCGCTTGTTCTCTTCTCGCTCTTATTTCCGTATGTTAGCCACCATATATGCTTAGTCGCTGCTGCAGCCTCGCCACTTTACCCCTTCCTTTCCCATTAAGCTTTGCTAGTCTTGATACCCATGGTAATGGGATTGCTGAGTCCTCGTGGCTAACAGATTACTACAACAACAGTTGCAGGTATAGGTTATGCGACAATCATGACGCGAGAGCGATGCTTGCTTGCGTTGAGTTCTTCTTCTGCTTCTTCTTCGATCAGGGATAGGTTCCAGGTCGGCAGCCTGGGCTAGCAGGGTGGATGTCATTTGAGTTTCTGTTTGTGTTTCATCTGTAGCCGGATGATGCTCTGATGTATTGTGATGTTGTATTCGAGTGGCATTGTATGCCTTATGTATGTATCCCCAACTATTATGTAATGTTGATGTAATGATATCCACCTTGCAAAAGAATTTCAATATGCGGGTCTATCCTTGGTGGGACCTTCGAGTTCCTTTTGGATAGGGTCGCATATTGGGCGTGACAAGTTGGTATCAGAGCCTCGACCGACCCTAGGAGCCCCCTTGATTGATCGTGTAGTTTGGTCGTTGTTGAGTCTAGAAGAAAACTGTTTTCGGAGTCTAGTTATATCAGAGAGTAGGAATTCTTTTTACTCCTCAGTCCCTTCGTCGCTCTAGTTAGGAATCTTGACGTAGGTGTTTTTGAATTACTCCTCTTCCCTTTCAAATTTTCTTTAGGTTCACGCAGTTGGTTTTCCGATCGTTGGTTCTCAGCTCTTTTCATCCGGTGCATTTCTCGTCAAGTCGACTCGAGCCTCTTCATCATTGAGTTCATTCCTCAGTTGTTTTCTTTTTCCCACCCGCCCACCCTTCTTCTTCTTGGAACTGGAGTCCGTAATCGAGTATCCATCCTACTCGTGCAAAGTCTTTGCTTTCTTTCCTCAATGATTTCAACCGGTGTTTTCTCTTCAAGATATTCATCGGTTTCCCCTTCCAAGTTGCCTTTGTTTTCCCGCCCTCCCACCCTTTTCTTCCCGGAGC